>NC_091951.1:188801022-189031022 GCF_031021105.1 Erythrolamprus reginae | reverse complement strand
TGCTGTGTCTTGAGGTCACGTGACCCCCTTTTGCGACTGTCTCAGAAGCAAAGACAATGGGGGACGGGGAGGAGAAGCCAGATTCACTTAATGACTGGGTTTCTAACTGATCCATGCCCAGGCATGAAAATGTGCTGCTCAGACATTATACTTTTATTTATTTATTTTTTATTTTTATTTTTTATTTTATTTATTTATTTATTTATTTTTTTGTTTGTTTGTTTGTTTGTTTGTTTGTTTGTTTGTTCAATTTTTATGCCGCCCTTCTCCTTAGACTCAGGGTGGCTTACAACATGTTAGCAATAGCACTTCTTAACAGAGCCAAGCTATTGCCCCCACAATCCGGGTCCTCATTTTACCCACCTCGGAAGGATGGAAGGCTGAGTCAACCTTGAGCCAGTGATGAGATTTGAACCGCTGACCTTCAGATCTACAGTCAGTTTCAGTGGCCTGCAGTACAGCACTCTACCTGCTGTGCCACCCTGGCTCTTCCACCCACACCAAAAAAAAAATTAGAGGGAACATTGCACCTAGCCTATTTGAAAATTACAGACCAATCTCTTTATGATTCAAAATCATAAAAAAATTCACCTGCAAAGTCATGGAGTCAATTATTAACCAATCGATTACCCTCCACCTAAAACCAAACAACCTCTCCAACAAATAATTTGGTTTCAGATAAAAATTATTCTGTAATCTGCAACTACTACACTGCAAAAACATTTGGACTCGACATCTCGATCACGGCAAACCAATAGATGAAATTTACATAGACTTCTATATAGTCTTTGATTCAGTGGTGCACAACGAACTACCTCTAAAACTAAAATCTTATGGCATTTCTGGACTCTTACATAAATGGATAGCTGCCTTCCTGTCACACAGGTAGCAAGTGGTCAAAATAGGAAGCGCTCTATCAAATCCTTACCTGTTAACAGTGGTGTTCCGCAATGCAGCATCTTAGGACTAACACTCTTTATACTTTACATAAATGACCTTTGCAACTGCTTTCTCCTTGCTGATTATGTAAAACTATTTAATACCACCAACAATGCTACTATCCTCCCAAAAGACCTTGACTATTTGTCAGATTGGTCAAACAATTGGCAACTTCTTATACATTGTCAAAAAAAAAAAATCAGGACATTGAAGAAAGCTAGATGGACATGATCTTGTTGATGACCCACACTTTGTCTAGGACTTGGAGTACTCATTTCTAAAGATCTAAGTGCCAGAGCCCACTGTAACAACATTGCCAAAAAGACATTAAGAGTTGTTAACTTAATCTTGCATAGCTTTTTCTCTGGTAATATTGTACTACTAACCAGAGCATACAAAACATTTGCTAGGCCAATTCTCAAATACAGCTCATCTGTCTGGAACATGCCCTACATATCAGACATTAATACAATTGAGAGAGTACAGAGATATTTTACAAGAGCAGTTGTCCATTCATCTACCTGCAATAAAATACATTATGCCATCAGACTTGAAATTTGGGGTTCAGACAACTTAGAACTTTGCCATCTTCAATCCAAGCTAAGTGTAGTACATAAAATTATCTGCTACAATGTCCTACCTGTCAATGAATACTTTAACACCCTGCTGTTCTGTTCGGGTCGTATGCGACCCGAAGCCAAGTTTGAGTCCCTGTAAAAAATTTTCCCTGCATATCTGAAACTTGAAATTTCATGCTGGTTCATCATTTCAGGGGTTCTCTCTATGAGAATTTTTTTGGGGGGGTGGGGGGCTTAGTTTTTGCTGGGCAAAAAAAGTTACAAATCTTATGTTCCTGGGTCACCCTGACCCGGACCGAAAACTCTTCATTTGCAGTGCTTATGTTTGGTCTTTTTGAAAGCTTTTTTCACTTGGAAAGTAGTCTGAACATTTCTGCACACAATGATATGAAAATTGAAATGAAAAAAGTAAATCTTATTGGTTTATTTTGCGGATATAATGCACGCCCCCCCTGTTTTTGTGAAAAAATTTTCAATTTATGGATAGTTTTGCTTGCAAAATGCATTCTATTTTACTGAAGTTGGTGTGGGATTGGTAGCTTGAACATTTCTGAATATAAGAAAAATATAAAGGAACTGAACAAAATGATTCTTACTGGTTTTTTAACATCAGAAATAAGGCCTCCCCTCCCCCCTCAGCTGCTTGCAACCATTTTCACTTTTTATTTTTTTATGCTCCAAATCCGAAATATTCTTTAAAATCTTAGGCATTCATTTACTCAATTTAACAATGCTGACCATCAAAAAAATATTTGTGGGGGTGGGGGAAAATTTTTTTTTCTGGGCAAAAAAAAAGTCACACTTAGTCTGTTCGGGTCATATAGACCCGGACCAAAATGATTTTTTTTAGGCACTTGAATTTGGTCTTTTTGAAAACCTTTTCAACTGGAAAACTAGTTTGAACATTTATGAACATAATGATATGAAAATTGAACTGGAAAAATTGAGACTTATATTTTTATTTTGATCAAAAAGCCCCTCCCCCCATCCTTTTTAAATTTTGTGTCAATTTCTATTTTTTAAGGCTACAAATCCCTAAGGAATTTTCCCCAAAAAGGTTTGATATACTAAATTGAACATTTCTGAATATAAGAAAAATATAAATGAACTGAACAAAATGGTTCTTATTGGTTTATTTTTGCCACAAAAGGGCCACCCCCCCCTCGGCCTTGCTGTGTGCCATTATTGTCACTGTTTATACATATTTGTCTAGAAATATTTGGAATATCCTTTTGAAAATCAACCACATTGTAGCCAGAGAACTAATTTTATGAAACAAATCCATTTTACTAAAAAAAAGTATGTAAGTTTGAAATTAACAGCATAATTTTTATATAAATTGAAATAATTGAGGCATACTTTATGTGCAAAATAAACCAATATGCATCAATTTTTCCAGTTCAATTTTCATATCATTATGTTCAGAAATGTTCAAGCTACCAATCCCACACCAACTTTAGTAAAATAGAATGTATTTTGCTAGCAAAACTATCCATAAAGTGAAGACTATTTAAAAAAAACGGGGGGGCGTGCATTTCATCAACAAAATAAACCAATATGCATCAACTTTTCCAGTTCAATTTTCATATCATTATGTTCAGAAATGTTCAAGCTACCAATCCCATACCAACTTTAGTAAAATAGAATGCATTTTGCAAGCAAAACTATCCATAAATTGAAAAAAATTTCACAAAAACAGGGGGGGCGTGCATTATATCCGCAAAATAAACCAATAAGATTTACTTTTTTCATTTCAATTTTCATATCATTGTGTGCAGAAATGTTCAGACTACTTTCCAAGTGAAAAAAGCTTTCAAAAAGACCAAACATAAGCACTGCAAATGAAGAGTTTTCGGTCCGGGTCAGGGTGACCCGGGAACATAAGATTTGTTACTTTTCTTAAACAGAACAGCAGGGTTAACTTCAATCACAATAATTCATGAACAAAGAACAGATACAAACTTAAGGTAAACCCTGTAAACTTGTTTGCAGAAAATATGACTACCAAAACGAGTGGTCAATGTCTGGAATGCACTACTTGACTCTGTGGTTTCTTCTCCTAACCCCAAAAACATTAACCTTAGACTGTCTAATGTTGACTCACCCCAATCCTAAGAGGCATTGAAAGAGCATGCATAAGCACACCAATGTGCCTACCGTCACTGTCTTAATGTCCATTTTTATTCATATCCTTTTCATATATTCAAAATCATGTTTATACTTTTATTTCTTATCTTATATATGCTTGACAAATACATACATACATACATACATACATACATACATACATACATACATACCAGAATTTATGGCATGTATTTTGATCACATGAGCATGGGGATCACACTTAGTCATAAGTGTGAAAAATGTTTATAATTTTTTTGAGTTCTGCTGTAACTTTGAAGGTCCCTAAATAAATGGTTGTATGTTGAGAATGGCCTGTAGTACATCTCTCTTTCATTTT
Source organism: Erythrolamprus reginae (assembly GCF_031021105.1). Classification (NCBI taxonomy): domain Eukaryota; kingdom Metazoa; phylum Chordata; class Lepidosauria; order Squamata; family Dipsadidae; genus Erythrolamprus; species Erythrolamprus reginae. Next base: position 189,027,041 of record NC_091951.1, on the reverse strand, counting down.
CTCAAAAATATTACAAGTCAATCTGATTGCATAATCCTATTACAGGAATGTGAAATCATAATTATTTCAACATACCGGGTACTACTAAATCAAAGATGGCAAGCAGCTGGACTTTGATGTTGAACGGCTGTTTGTGCATGTTGATGCCATGAGGGATGAAGTGGTATTTCATAAGGAAATGCAGAATAGATATACACGCCATGAACTATGGGACAAAGAGAAAGTACTCTACATTAGTGATCTACTGACATCTAAGTGTTCTGGGAAGGCATACTGGTTGCCAGCCTTTGGCTATGACTAAGAACAACCTTCTACTGGTCTATGATCTCAGAAGCTGGATTTGGCTGCCATTTTAATAACCTACAATCCCCAAATGCTCCCCTCCCACACCAGCCTCTCTTCTGTTTAGTTTGAGTCAATCTGTCATAGATTTCTGTACCATTCATTTCCTGACCTGCTCTAAGTTCCATCAACTCTGCTCTCTTTCAACCCCCTTTTTCCTTTTCCTTTCTTGTGTGAAACATTTGAAAATATGTACATCAATCCAAAGTTTTAAATTGCACTTTTGTTAGGAAAGTGAACTTTTTGCACGAAAGATGACTCAGGACAAATGTTATAACTCGTTCACTCAAGGCTAGAGAACTTTAAATAGCCGCATTTAGTCACCCAGCGCTTCTTAAACAATTATTGCTATTTACTACCTTGGCCAACTAAGACCCCTTAGGGCAGTGATGGCGAACCTATGACACAGGTGCCACAGGTAGCACACTGAGCCATATCTGCTGGCACGAGAGCAGTTGTCCTAGTCAGCTCCAACGTGCATGTGTGTGCCAGCCAGCTGATTTTTGGCTCACACAGAGGTTCTGGGAGGGCATTTTTGGCTTCCAGAAAGCCTCCGGGGGATGGGGAGGGTGCTTTTACCCTTCCCTGCCTTGAGGGAAGCCTTTGGAGCCTGGGGAGGGCAAGACATGAGCCTACTAGGCCCACCAGAAGTTGGGAAACAGGCCATTTCCAGCCTCCAGGGGGCCTTGGAGGGCGGGGGCAGAGGAAGCTGTTTTTGCATTACCCAGGCATTGAATTATGGGTGTGGGCACTCGAGCATGCATGATAGCATGCACCCATGCTCTTTTGGCACCCAAAGAAAAAAAGGTTCACCATCACTGCCTTAGGGTTTCCAGATCAGCTCAATCTCAAGGGAAAATTCAATAATCCCCAAGCACATTTCTAATCCATAGAAAGACCAGATAAAACCAATTAGGCAGTGGAAACTTAATGTGTTTTTCTCACCTCAACCAGTTTTTGGATGGCGTAACTCCAGCGGATGTATGGATCTCTATAAGGAAAGGACCAGGGATAGGGTTGAGAAGTGATAACAGAGTAGTTTCCTTTTCTTTGGTTGCACCATTGCTCTGGGGGCATGGGCCGTAGATCCAAAAGCCTGATTTGCCCACCCTTTTTCTGATATAGCTAAGAAATGGAGGGGCACAACACAGAAACACAAGGACAATATGCAAGAAGTTACCTTGGATAGCTCTGTCTGTAGATCAAAATAGGGCAGAAGAGAAAATATAAGTAGGTTGAGAATTCAGGAGGGCTTATATTCCCTGGAGTGGGGAGAAAGAAACAAAAGAAAAGTTGGAAGTATACAGGGACCAGTACAGAGACAGCAATTTGTATTATACACTGAAGAAATAGTTGTCCTGGAGAACTTGTGGTACTCAAGTGTAAGCATCTTCTATCTGCACACTGTTCCAGCAGGAAGAATGCAGAACTTTATGTATGCATGATAATAGCAGCAGCAATAGTAGTCTTATATACCACTTAACAGTTCTTTACAGCTCTCCCTAAGTGGTTCACACTCACCATATCACCCTCAACAATTTGGTCCTCATTTTATTGACCTTGGAAGGATGGAAGGCCAAGCTTGAGCTGGTAAGAATAGAACTTTTAGCATTCAGCAGAATTAGCCTGCAATACTGTGTTCTAACCACTGAGCTACCATGTCTCATCTCATTAACATACGTCTTATGCACAAGATATAATTGTACTAATTCTACTAAAGGTGCAATCCAGGATGCAGAAATACATCTTTATTGGCATACAAAAGCAACAAACAAGGAACTCTTCTATTTCACATGTTCACATGGGTATTTATAAGAAAAAATGTAATCAATAAAATATAGCACTACAGGTCAGATATTTTTTTTAAGAAAAATTGAGCTGCATTGTATCCTGATAAAAAAGACAAATATAGAAATAAATCAATCACCTATGTTCTGCACCTCTTCATGCAAAATAAAGTCAGCCAAATAGGAGAAATTGTGATTTGGTGACAGATATGGAGAAATAATTCTTGATCCAGGCAGGAGGTTTCCTTGGCTTTTCATCCATGTAACTTCTCTTATTTTGCTATAATTAAAATCTACTTACAACATCTACCATACCCAATCACTGACAAGCAAATGGAAAATCTAATCCAACAGTTCTGTAGGTTGAGAAAGTCTGTGGTAGCAATTAGTATGCAGAGGCCAGTGGTTGCATGAGTATCTTATGCTAGAACTAAGATGCTGCAATCAGTGGAAAATCAGTTTGGGGATGATGAAGGTGACTTGTAGCCTTTGTAATCATCACTAAGATCCTTCAAGTCAAACTCACCAACTTGGTACCTGGCACGGAGAAGAGGCGGCATCGATTCTCGCAGAAATGAGTAGCTTTTCATCAGGAGCCGGATCTATGCCAGAAACGGAGATGAACAAGAAAACAGTATGAAGTTGAGTCATGTTGTAGATATTCTTGCAGAGGCCTTTAGTATTCTGCTATGTCACCTACCTGGCCTTTGGTACCATCCTTGTGGATATTCAAAGAAAAGAATTGCACCCCTTAGTTAAACAGAATGGGGTGATCTAAGAGGTCTCAAATGCTCCCATGGTGGATCCCATGGTGCTCCAGACCTTGTGCTAGGGCAAACACAGTGAGACCTGGGCTGCCTTCTGCCTATAAATATTGGGTTACCTCACTGACTCACCAGGAAGTTTCAAAACAGCTTGCAGCTGCTGAGCCAGCACTCCACACCACCCACCAATATTTATAGAGCAAAGGCAGTCCAGGTCTCGCTGTGTTCGCTCAAGCACAAGGACAAAAAAACAGCCTGAAGATGACGAGTGGGACCTCGTCAAAACGTCACCAGAAATCTCTGAAACGTACATGGGAAGAAACCCGAATATGCCAAGACCTTCATACCTGTACCCATGAAAATCTATGAAACAAATATATATATATGTAGATTGTTCTGAGTTCGGGTTTTGCCCCTTGTAATATTTTGAATGTCTATGCGACGTTTCGGTGAAATCACATTCACCATCATCAGGCTGAAGTTGTAAGCTTCATGCTGCTGTAAATATAGTTTGTTTGCAACTGCCATTTGTTCCTTATAAATAGTGGTGGGGGTGGAGATTTGGTTTGAATGTAGCAAATAGATTGGGTGGCTGTGTTTTAATGATTTGATTGGTTGGTGGAATCACATTTAGTTGAAGGATTAACATGGTGATGATTGTGATATGTTTTTTTGTTTAGGGCTGGTTTCCAAATTTCTGGTAGGCGGGACGTGTCATCACGTTTATTCATACTGAGGGGGTGTTTTTCTGTATGTATGTATGTATGTATGTATGTATGTATGTATGTATGTATATATATATGTTTTCATAGATTTTCACGGGTACAGGTATGATGAGTGGGACCTCATCGAAACATCGCCAGAAATTCCCAAATCCTACACGGGAAGAAACCCGAGTGTATCAAATGTTTTTAGCTGGAATTTTAAAATTAAGGGAGACTAGGATGGTCCCATTTCAGCCTTGTTCTTTATATTTATATTTATAAATTTATATTTGAATTGTATGCCGCCCTTCTCCAAGGACTCGTGGAGGCTCACAACATATCAAAACAATAAACAATATACATATCTAAATTAAGTTTTACATATCTATATTAGCTAAGGTTTTAGCTAATTAATACAGGTAAAAACTTTAAAAACTCTAATAACATTTAAAATCATGCATTCCCATTCACACAGCGAGCCTGGTGGCATAGATAATTTAAACTTTTATGGAAGGCGAGAATGGTGGGGGCAGTGCGAATCTCTAGGGGGAGCTAATTCCAGAGGGCCTGGGCCCCCACAGAGAAGGTTCTTCCCCTAGCTCCTGCCAAACTACATCGTCTAGTTGACGGGACCCGGAAAAGACCGACTCATGATGATGGCTGCTAAGGACCATACGTTCTGCCACAAGATTTTTAAAAAGGCACTGTATATTTTGTTCAGTGAAATATATATCTTTCACCTGTCCTACCTTTAATGACTCTATTTGGGGTTTGCCCAGACCATTCAGAGGACCCCTGACAGGAGAAAGGTGCCTTAAACCTGGAATGAGGTTGGTAAGTCTTCAATGGCAAATATATGGCCTGTGTATGGAAGAAAACATTTATGCTACAGGAGGTCTTTCTAGCGCTTGCTGCTATCTATACTTTCCATACTGGTTGATATTCTGGGTCAACCAGAATTCCTTCAAAAGTCCAACCTCACTTCAGAGTTCAACCTTAGTTTCTCCCATTTCTCTTTAAGAACACCTTTCCCCTATGCCCACTTTCTTTGTGCTGTCCCAGTGTCATACCTGCTCCATGAGGACAATGATACGGGAGGCAATTCCCAAATTACAGTAGACAACAATACAGATGGGGAAGATGAACAGCACTGCAATGTGGCAGATGAGCATCAGCAACACCAAGGTGGACGTCAAGAGGTTGGGGAACCTGGTCATCTTCAAGCAGTCTGACCATATCTGCAGGGCCTGGTAGGGCACAAATAAGGTGTAGAGGAACATGCAGAGCCAGGCAAAGAGTGCTGTGGGCAGCTGTCGAAATCCAACGATAAAGAGATCGAAATCCAAAACAAGACTGTGGAAGACAAAGAAGAAAAAGAGCTCTTAGGATCCTCCCCAAAAGATCAGGCTGTTTCAAACAAAATAAGCACTTTCTCTGGGTTATCCCCAATATTCTGTGACATAACTACTGACAAGTGAAAGGGATTGGCCCTGCTATTTTGAGGAAGTAAATTCATGAAAGTTCCCATGAACTCTTCAAAATAGTCAGAACAGAGTTAGAATGAAGGAAAAACCCACCTCCAACTGAAAAGATTATGACCAAACCCCTCATTTTGTTTGGCAGATCGAATCTCAGTAGGTTGAAGGTTGACTCAGCCTTCCATCCTTCCAAAGTCTGTAAAATGAGGACCCAGATTGTTGGCGGCAATATGCTTACTCTCTATAAATCGCTTAGAGAGAGCTGTAAAGCAGTGTGAAGCGGTATATAAGTCTAAATGCTATTGTTCATAATCTTGGGGTTTTTTTCATAATGTTTGTTTCATAACATTCAAAATTTCAATTATTGCTCATCCTTAAATATTGGTCCCACATAAAGGTCTACAGTATAGCAAAATTTAAATTGGTCAAGAATAGAGGACTGTAAGCTTTTTGAAGAATCTGTCATATTAGGAACATTACTCAACATTGCTGTCAGGATAATGTCTAACTCTAATCTGTTTTTGGCACGTCCCCCTGAGCTTTCTACTCAGCTGGTCTACAGCTCACGTGGAGCTTAGGTTATAGTTTAGACATTTGTTTATTCCCTGTAAATCTTTACTTTTGAAAATTCAAGGTGAAACACCTGGAATTCCCTCCTAATCTTATCCCCAGTGAAAGCTGGGAGATTGATCTACTAACCCAAAGTTAATTCCTTGATCTGCTTCCTTGATCTGCTTCCTTGATCTGCTTCCAAAGTTAATTCCTTGATCTGCACTTTCTCTGGGTTATCCCCAATATTCAGTGACATAACTACTGACAAGTGAAAGGGATTGGCCCTGCTATTTTGAGGAAGTAAATTCATGAAAGTTCCCATGAACTCTTCAAAATAGTCAGAACAGAGTTAGAATGAAGGAAAAACCCACCTCCAACTGAAAAGATTATGACCAAACCCCTCATTTTGTTTGGCAGATCGAATCTCAGTAGGTTGAAGGTTGACTCAGCCTTCCATCCTTCCAAAGTCTGTAAAATGAGGACCCAGATTGTTGGCGGCAATATGCTTACTCATCCTTTTTGGAATACTGTACATATTAGAATGTATTATTTATTTAATTAGCCAGTAGATGGCAGTTTTTAGTTAGCATCTATGGTTATAATTAGTGTTGGGCGAACCGAACCCCCACAATTCGGGTTTGTACCGAATTTTTTGGTGTTCGGCATGCCGGACCCGAACCCAATTTTTTTAAAAAAATTGTTCTTTACTTCGGCATTCGTCCTGAACACCGCAAAAGCCACCGCCCGGCTGTCATCTGCTAAGAAGAGGAGGAGGAGCCAGGTGCCGGTGGCGGCGGAGGAAGGCAAACACCGGGGAGCTGTCAGCCAGTCGGGAGGCTGGGAGGGAGGCACAAAAGGAGCTAGGGAATCCCACGAAGAGATTCCGGGGGCGGAGCTTTGACGCCACGAGCACCAGCAGGTTGCTAAGGACGCCAAAGTGATCACTTCCGGGATTCCATGGAATCCAGGAAGTGATCATCTTGACATCCTTAGCAACCTGCTGGTATATGTGACATCAAAGCTCCACCCCTGGAATCTCTTCCCCAGTTCCTTCAAAGGGAGGTCTTTTCATATAAAAATATATATTTTTATTTTTACAAAAAAGGACGCCGCTGCCGCGCTGCAAGCAAAGGGAGGTCTTTTCATGTAAAAATAAAAGTTTTTATTTTCACGTGAAAGGACCTCACTTTGCTTCCGGCGCCGCTGCGGTGTCCTTTTTCATAAAAATAAAAATAAATAAAAAATCTGTAAAAATAAAAAATTATGGGATTCCGTGCTATGGCACCACGAACTGTTTGGGTTCGGCCGAATTTTGCGCAAAGTTCATCTGAAGTTGCCGAACCATTTCTATAGAATAAAACAGCATTTCTAACAACTCTTGATTTCAAGGAATTGCCTATCACTGACATTTCCTTCTTTTCCTTTGATGAATTATTTCATTTGTAAGGGTCCCCAATTAAAAAATAGCTCATGGTAGCATACAACATACAATACGCTCAAACCAAACAGATAAACATTACAATGAGTAGAATGGGCAAAAGGATGGAATAATGCCAGCTCCAGATTTTTCATAGGCAGGTGGAGACTGGCTCAAAGACTTAATATTTCCCCATGTATGAAGGCAAAATTATTTATCCCAGGATAATGTTGGGGGATTCAAGCAGGGTCAATGACTGGATCAGAGGTTTAATCTTCAAAGTTTTAGACTTGTGCTGGAGCCCATCCACAGGGAGCTTCTCTCTCACCAGAATGTTTCTTTGTTTTTCAGATCTTTCAAGATGTGTTGCTCCATTGGTCTGCGCGTATTGTTTGGTTTGTGTGTGATCAGCACTGCCCATATTTTTTGCCTCATGGTATGTTTTTCTGGTTCTTCCATCTCTGATCTGTTGAATATAGAGTCTAATGCTGCTATAAATCCTCTTAGGGCGGCATCTCTTTCATGTTCTGGTAAGAGAGAAGTTCCTTGAGAATGGACACAGCACAAATAAAAAAACCTAAATCTCTGGTCCCGTTGACTATCCCTGATTGGATCCTTATGTTTTTCTTTTCCTGTGTCTACTTAGATCTGGATTACAAAAATCCATTTGAGATATAGATGACACATAAAATATTTGTACATTTATCTGCCACCATCACATGATCCCATCCTCTCTGAAAGCATTAGATTTCTTCACGTAATATCTTTCAGTGTTCCTGTTTTCTATATTTTCCATTCCTGTATTAATAGTAAATAAGCAAATTTTTTTTAAAGTCAATCAATCAATTAATCTATTTATTTATTTATTTATTTGACCACTGGTGGAAATAGAATGGAATATAGTGCAAATACAAATCATGACGACAAATGGCAGATGCATACTATGTGACACAATACATATGCTCAGCCATGAAAACATGCACAGAAAGATCCAAAAGATAACACGATTCATTCAGAAAGAGGGTAGAAGAAGTGGATCTGTGTAACCAGGTGAGTAGCATAGAGAAGAGTGTTTGGATACCTAGCAAAGGTTGAACCAAAGGAGGCATTCCGCACTAAGGCTAAATCTCTAGGTGGGCATAGAAGGGTCCCAAGTGCTACTGTTGAACAGGAGCACAAGACAAGGAGAAGAACATATTGCATTTTCCTTTTAGCTAGTAGATGAACAGTGACAAGTGGGAGGAGATTCAGCATGTTTATGCTCCCTATAGGGGCCCAAAGTTGTTAAACTTTGGATGGAATCTAAGTTTAAAGATTAGGTAAATATGCTCTTAGGATTACTACTGTGGCCATTAGCACAAAACAAATAGCATCATATTACCAGGGTTAGAATACATCAGAAGATTGACCTTGTACCCTGCCCCTCTGCTGAATCATACCATCCTTCATTGATGGAATCGACAATGATTTGTCTTAGGACAAAGATACAGAGCATGGTCACAAATATGTGATGGATTGTGCGGAAACAGATTTCCACACTGTAATAACTTCTTTTAACCAGCAGATTTGGAAGTCTGTGTTTATCCCAGAATTCTATTTATTATCATGTAAAGTAACATTAAAATTTGAACATGTATTTGATGGTTGCAATGTACTGAGCTCCCTAGATCCCCTCTGACAAGCAAAGTTTATGGGGAAGACAGATTCACTTAACTACAGTGTTACAGTCTTGTGATGAAAATTTCCAAATGTTTTCTTTGCAACTAATTAATTAAGATGTTCCTTGTTCCCTTTAACTCAGTGTTACTCAAATAGTGGGCCGAGGCCCCCTAGGGGGGGCGGAGAGTGATGCCGGGGGGCATGTGACCCTGGCAACATCCTTTTTTGCCACAGGAAGTAGGGTTTTTTTGGCACAGAACAATAGCATACAGCACAGAGCAGGACATATGAAGTGCATATAACAAACCCTTAAGAGACACCATGGAGAAATATTTAACAGGGATGAAAAGAAAGGAGGAGAGAGATGGAGATGTTGAGACATACTAAGTCTCCTGAAAGCTAGAATGAGGAAATATGACAAAACATATATCACGCTTGGCTTCATTGTGACTACGGTTGGGAAAGGAGGAAAGACTGGTATGTTTACTGTGTTTTAAAATGTTGGCAGCAAATGGCATGAAACCAAATAAATTAAGGCATCACTTAAACACATTATACCCTGATCACACTGATAAGCTGCTTTAGTTTTTTCAGTGAAAATGTGCTGAATATTGAAAACAATTGTCCTGGCAGAGAGTTTCGGGTGGAGGAACAAAATGTTTACTTCTTCCTAGGGTGGCATAACAGAAAATAATTGAGAAACACTGCTTTAACCAATGCTTGCATTGTTTTGTCTTTGAAAGATGCATTTCTGGACAAATATTAAAGGCACACCTGCTCTTTACACATAACTCTTGACTTTTTTGTCATAATTTTCCATATTATTTCTTACTGATGTGTGAATCAATCATTTTCAGATGTTTGCCTCTCTGCCCCACTTCATAGGCTGCTGTCTACCAAGAGTGATGTGCTGTGATTCTTCCCAGCTGAGTTCTTCATTATTTCAGATCTATAGACAAAATCCTGCCAAACCCTGGACTCTGCTATTTGCATCTATAATACTATTATTAGGGAATAATATTAGGGAAGGGATATCTTCAGCCTCTTTCTCTCACACATAATGTAAAATATGATCAATGAAGAGGCTGGCAGGCATGGGAACAATTAACACTTGCTTTATTACAGTAGTAAGGGACAACTCTAGGAACAGTATAACAACAACAACAACAATGGCTGCGCCTGGCAGCTATTTATATTTTCGGCTGCCTGGCTGAGCCAGCCAATCCTGACTCTGTATTTTCCCACCTAGGATAAGGGGACAGCCCATATTATCTGACTGTCCTTGGGACATAACACACAATGTCTGGACTGAACTGTCTCCTTACCCCTTTGTGAATGAACCCTTTCCCTCCTGGAAATTCAGTTCCTTACTGCATTCCATAGCATCTGGAAATGATTAATGCTGGATTCACACTACTTGCAATAAAGAGATGTTAGTTACATTTCTTCCTCCTGCCTCTTCAGATGAGAACTTAAGAGAATCTATATTAGGTGAAGAAGCTCAAAAGAAACAAATGCAGCAATGTAACAATGCAGAATTACTTATTGTACAATTGCAGTACTGTTTTTAAAGAAAAGAATGGAAAATTAATAAACTCTATTTTTAAAAAAGAGAATCTATATTTAAAGATTAGGTAAATATGCTGTGAGGATTACTACTGTGTCACTTAGCACAAAACAAATGGCATCATATTCCCAGAATTATCATACTTCAGAAGACAGACCTTCTATCCCACCCACTCTTTCGAAACATACCGTCCTTCATCGATGGAATCCACACTGATTTGTTTGAGGACAAAGATACAGAGCATGGCCACAAATATGTGATGGATTGTGCGGAAATGTTCCACCTCCAGCAACGTGCTGTAAAAGAGAGACAAGTTGCCAGCAAGTAAGTGATAGATGTTGGGAGTGATGGGCAGCTGGAGATCATTGGACAAGACCTGAGACCCAAAGATTTTCATTTAGTCTTCTGTGCAAAACCTTGTAGCTTCACTTGTACAAAAGAAATAACATTCAAGTGGCTGGGAGAAATGTTTCATCTCTTATGATGTAGAAGCAGTGAAGGGCTACCAATATTTTTACTATCACACTGTGGGCATGGCTTATGCAGAATGCCCTGCATTTTCTTTCAACTTTCAGTGCAAATTGGGTGCTCTGGGGTGGAACTCCATTTTTGCTACCACATTGCATTCCACACCATCTGGGCAGCAGCCCACCCCTATATACAGGTAGTCCTCAACATAATAATACAAACAGCCTTATTCTAATCTGCTAGTAATAACTCTTTGTAATATTGTGCTAATCAACTAACCCTTTCAAAAATACTTCATTTTGTTTCCCATCTGCAGTATCTATTCTTTTTATACTCTCCTGGCACCCACCAAAGAATCTTAGCATTGTGTGGCTATGGAGCTCAGTTCTTATTTGGCTGTTTCCAACTCTTGTTCTTCATCAACAGTGGAATACCAGTCATGTGCCCAAGGCCATCTTTGGAAATTGAGGTCTTAGAGATCCCGGCTACTTGGCACATTGTCCCTCTGACTAAGTCTTGTTCATATCATGGCCAGGCATACTTACTCAACCAAGGACCGTTGAGGGACAAAGACTTTCTTCTTCAGTAGCTCTTCCTTCTCTCTGCAAGATAAGATTTCAAAGCAGATATTAATTTAATATCTCTCCCTAAACCCTTCTCACCTCTGGGGGGGTGGGTGGGATAAAGCTAAAGAAGTCCCTGAAGATTTTACTCCAGTCAGTTTTGATTACACTCATCTTTGTTTCAAGGCCATTGAGCCACTACTGTCTGATGACTCTATTTTCCCCATCCCTGTTCTACAATCAATTGCGAGGTACCTCTTCCACCTGCTTTGCTTCTTTTCTGGGACCATATTCAATTGCTGGGGTCTGGAATGTGCTGCTTCTTCCAAGGTCTTGTCTAAGAGATCACTCAGTTGATTGTTTATCTGTTCCAGTACCTTCACCTTCATTACCTACCAACAAAACAGAGGGAATTTAATGATGTCCGGGCCTTTCATAGATTCCTAGAATGCATTTAGGTGATGGACACTGTCAGGGAATTGCACAGATTATGTCCAAATGGAGTCAGGGATGCTGACACGAAATTGGAGTTTTATAGAAATGAATATATTTACAGTAGGAACACCATGAGATAAATTGCAGAGAGCCCACAGCAACTAATCACAACTAAGGTTGCCTTGTGCAGTGGCCAGTTCTCCTCAACCAATTAGCTATAACTGTGTGTTCTTACTCATTGTCCAGTTGTTTCCCTTCTTTGATCTGTTACAGAAGCTTCCTTGCCCAGAAAGCTTAATAATCGTACAGGGCCTAATTCTATGACAACGATAGAGATCATGTGACCTTGGAGACATAGAACTGACCATTTTCATCGTTCCTGGTAATTCATCGTTTAGGGTGAATATTTGTTTCTCTAGTGTTAACATCCTCCTGCTTTTATTATTACCTATTATAATATCTATTATTACCTCCAAGTGTCCCTTCCATTCGATGTGGGCAGTGATTTTCTCCAGGTGTTCAGCTTCTCCTAGAGAATTAGAAACAGCTTCACTTTAAAAACATGATTTGACATGATGAGGCGAATGGAGGAAATCAGTTCAGTTCATTGCTTGGATTAGACAGAAATCTTCCCATTATACAGAGTTTTTGGTTCTAAATTACTATTCCAAATTTCAAGCATTTGTTTCCTCATTCTTTGCATTCTCTTTCCTTTGGGATGGATAAAGCAGATCCAAAACTACCGTGTTTCCCCGATAGTAAGACACCCCCGATTGTAAGACGTATCGGAGGTTTCAGGGGGGTCGGCTAATATAAGCCGTACCGCGAAAGTAAGACATATGTCTTACTTTCGGGGAAACACGGGGGTAAGCTTAGGCTCGTTAGAGGGAGCTGTCGGCCGGAGACGGCAGGGCTTGCTGCAGCGAGCGACCTGCTCCTGCCTTCGCTTTCGCCTCCTCGAGAGCCAGTGAAACTTGCCGGCGGACCCGAGTTAGCCGCAGGGAAAGCACCCGAGTTAGCTGCTTCCATGGGGCTTTTGAGGGAAATAACAGTCCCTCCTGGGGGAAGCGCTTCCTTCCCATTGACGCTCTCTTCAGATCCTCCTCCCCTCGCTCTGGGTGAGCAGTGCGGCGTGGCGGCGGTGATGGAGGAGGAGGAAGAGGAGGAGAACGAGGGCTAAAAAAGAGAAGTGCCAGAAGCTCAAATGCGGCCGGGGGGGCTCGCGGCCCCCCTTAAGAAATGGGAGTCTCTCGTCCATCCCCCGCCCACCTCCCTCCGATATTTTCGGGCTCACGGCAGCGGGAGAAGCTCGGACCGAGGAGAAGCCCCTGGTTCCCGTGCCCCGTTTGGCCACGCTGAACTGTACAAATAATACCAGGTGCAGGACAGGGTGGGAAAAAACAGAACCCATGGAGATCAAGAGGGGAGAAAGGTGCAGGACAGGATGGGAAAAAATGGGAGGGACCCATGGAGATCAAGAGGGGAGAAAGGTGCAGGACAGGGTGGGAAAAAACAGGAAGAACCCATGGAGATCAAGAGGGGAGAAAGGTGCAGGACAGGATGGGAAAAAATGGGAGGGACCCATGGAGATCAAGAGGGGAGAAAGGTGCAGGACAGGGTGGGAAAAAACAGGAAGAACCCATGGAGATCAAGAGGGGAGAAAGGTGCAGGACAGGGTGGGAAAAAACGGGAGGAACCCATGGAAATCAAACGGGGAGAAAGGTGCAGGACAGGATGGGAAAAATGGGAGGGACCCATGGAGATCAAGAGGGGAGAAAGGTTCAGGAAAGGGTGGAAAAAACTGGGAGGGACCCATGGAGATCAAGAGGGAAGAAAGGTGCAGGAAAGGGTGGAAAAAACCGGGAGGGACCCATTGAGATCAAGAGGGAAGAAAGGTGCAGGAAAGGGTGGAAAAAACCGGGAGGAACCCATGGAAATCAAGAGGGGAGAAAGGTGCAGGACAGGGTGGGAGAAAATGGGAGGAACCCATGGAGATCAAAAGGGGAGAAAGGTGCAGGACAGGGTGGGAAAAAATGGGAGGGACCCATGGAGATCAAGAGGGGAGAAAGGTGCAGGACAGGGTGGGAGAAAACGGGAGGAACCCATGGAGATCAAGAGGGGAGAAAGGTGTAGGACAGGGTGGGAAAAACGGGAGGAAACCATGGAAATCAAGAGGGGAGAAAGGTGCAGGACAGGGTGGGAAAAAACAGAACCCATGGAGATCAAGAGGGGAGAAAGGTGCAGGACAGGGTGGGAAAAAATGGGAAGAACCCATGGAAATCAAAAGGGGAGAAAGGTGCAGGACAGGGTGGGAGAAAACGGGAGGAACCCATGGAGATCAAGAGGGGAGAAAGGTGTAGGACAGGGTGGGGAAAAATGGGAGGGAACCATGGAGATCAAAAGGGGAGAAAGGTGCAGGACAGGGTGGGAAAAAACGGGAGGGAACCATGGAGATCAAAAGGGGAGAAAGGTGCAGGACAGGGTGGGAAAAAACGGGAGGAACCCATGGAGATCAAGAGGGGAGAAAGGTGCAGGACAGGGTGGGAAAAAATGGGAGGAACCCATGGAGATCAAGAGGGGAGAAAGATGCAGGACAGGGTGGGAAAAAACGGGAGGAACTCATGGAGATCAAGAGGGGAGAAAGGTGCAGGACAGGATGGGAAAAAACGGGAGGGACCCATGGAGATCAAGAGAGGAGAAAGGTGCAGGACAGGGTGGGAAAAAATGGGAGGGGCTCATGGAGATCAAGAGAGGCTCTTTTCGCCTTGCTTCATTGGGACTGCCACCTCTTGCCACCTCTCGCTGTCCCTCCCTCCACTCCGTTCTCCTCAGCTTCGTCTGCCGGCAGCTTTTTTTTTTTTAAAGCCTTAATGTTTTGGATTTTTTTAATCAGCTTGCACGCATTATTGGCTTTTCCATTGATTCCTATGGGAAATATTGTTTCATCTTACGAACTTTTCACCTTACGAACCTCGTCCTGGAACCAATTAAGTTCGTAAGATGAGGTATTACTGTACCTCTAACAAATATTAGAATGTAGTACAGGTAGTCCTCAACTTGCAACCATTCATTTAGTGACCATTTGAAGTTACAATGGGACTGAAAAAAGTGACCTGTGACCATTTTGCACACATACCCATTGCAGCATCCCCCTAGGCATGGGATCAAAATTTGAACTATTTGATGTTTGTAGTATATCAAGGTCATTAGATCCCCTTTGCAATCCTCTGACAAGCAAAGTCAATGGGAAGACAGATTCACTTAACAACAGTGTTACAGTGTTGTTATGAAAATTTCCAAATGTTTTCTTTGTTTTCTTTGTAACTGGTTAATTTTTGTCACAATTTTCTATATTATTTCTTACTGATGTATGAATCAATCATTATCAGATGCTTGCCTCCCTGCCCAATTTCATAGGCTGCTGTCAGGCTCAAAACCAAGCTGAGTTCTTTATTATTTCAGATATGTAATGGAATCATGCCAAACCCTGGACTCTACTATTTGCATCTACAATATACTATTAGGGAAGGGCTGTCTTCAGCCTCTTTCTCTCACACATAACGTCTGGATTGAACTGTCTCCTTACCCCTTTGTGAATGCAACTCTTCACTCCTCGAATCCAACTCCTTACCACATTCCATCACAAATGGAAATGATTAAAGATTGCATCTGCCATCCTTTCTGTAAAACCACATTGATGCAACTTCCCTCTATTTCCCTCTTCCTTTAATGTACATTTGATCAGCTCCTGTTCCAAAATCGCTTCCATCCCTACACTTACTTTATACATATCTATATCAAGGAGAACAACAATATCGCCAAAAAAGCCTCCAGAGTTGTTAACCTGATCCTACGCAGCTTTTGCTCCGGCAATCTCACACTACTCACAAGAGCCTACAAAACCTATGCCAGACCCATTCTCGAATACAGCTCATCTGCCTGGAACCCACACCGCATCTCAGACATCAACACTCTCAAAAACATCCAAAGATATTTCACCAGAAGAGCCCTTCACTCCTCCACTCGAAACAGAATACCCTAAGAAAATAGACTAACAATCCTGGGCCTAGAAAGCCTAGAACTACGGCGCCTAAAACACGATTTGAGTATTGCCCACAAGATCATATGCTGCAACGTCCTACCTGTCAATGACTACTTCAGCTTCAACCGCAACAATACAAGAGCACGCAACAGATTCAAACTTAATACGAACCGCTCCAAACCTAACTGTCAAAAATATGACTTTAACAATCGAGTTGTCGAAGCGTGGAACTCATTACCGGACTCAATAGTGTCAACCCCCAATCCCCTACACTTCTCCATTAAACTCTCCACGATTGACCTCTCCCAATTCCTCAGAGGCCAGTAAGGGGCGTATATAAGTGCACTGTTGTGCCTATCGTCCCCTGTCCAATTCTCTTTTCTTACCTCTTTGATCTTATATATTCTCTCCTCTATATATATTCTCTTCCTATCCACTTCCCTTCTTTTTACTTGCTATCTTTATATATATATTCCTAATGTATATTCTCTCTCATATGTATTGTATATTGGACAAAGAATAAATAAATAAATAAATGAATAAAATAAAAACATACACTATTCTTTTTACTACAGGTTCTGCAGCTTTTTAGCAGGAATTCAAAATGTCAGGAAATTCTTGAATTCTTCCTATCCTGACTCCTTCATCACACAAAGTAACTACCTGGTCTTCCGGTCTGACCGTGAATCCCACAGAGGGGGTGGTGTAGCCATATTCTACAAAAGCTCACTCAATCTAAAAAACATTCAAGTTGCACATGATCTTATCCTCCCTGAAACCCTAGTTTGTGACATTTCCCTCAACACTACACTACTGTGCTACAGAGCTCCAAATTACGACATTACCCATGCAACTAAACTAACCTCCCTCCTAACTTAGGCAACCTCCTGCCCCCATCCCATTATCTTCCTTGGTGACCTCAACCTACCACGCATCAACTGGTCACTAAATGAATACTCCACTGAACCTATACATACTGCCATCTATAATGCCGTCACTGGCCGAGGACTGGAACAATTAGTATCAAACAACACCAGACTCAACAACTGTCTCAACCTCATATTCTGCAACAGCAAAAGTGCTATCTATGGACTGCACACAAAAGAACCCTTCTCCAACAGCGACCACAGTATGATCAACTTCAACCTCAATCTACATCATCTAAACACTCACCAGAATAACATGGCTCCTAAGTACAATTTTAGGAAAGCCAACTATGGTCTCATAGATGCCAATCTCTCAATCCTTAACTGGCAATCCTTGTTCTCTAACTGCATCACCACTGATGATCTCTACAATATGTTCTTACTCCAAATCAAAAGGCTTATAGAACTACATGTACCACTCACTTCTTCCAGAGGTAAACAAAAAAATAACATACCTGTCTTGATAAAGAAACTACAAACCAAAAAAAGATCCCTCTGGCATAGAAACAAAAAAAGCCCAGTAACCAACTTTAAAGTCCGCTACAAAAGCATATGCCAATGAATAAAAGCAGAATGCCTCAACTATCACAGCAAACAAGTGGAAAGCCTCCGTCGCATCAAGTCTAACCGAGCTTTCTATAACTTCATGAACAACAAACTCAATGACTCCAGACCTATTCCACCACTCGTAGGACCCAATAACAAAGAATACCATGATGACCCATCCAAAGCCAACCTCTTCAACTCTGTTTTTGTTAGCAGCAATGGCTCTTCCCCCATCTTTGCAAATCGCACCTCAAACCCACTAAAAAACCTAACCCAAATCGTCTTCACTGTAGACCGCGTAGAAAAAGCAATCTGTGACCTCAAACCTTCCCTATCTGCCGGACCAGACGGTCTCTGTGCATACTTTCTAAGGAAACTTTCTTCTGCTCTTGCTGAACCCCTAAGCATTATCTTCCAAAAATCCTTCAGGACCAGCATGCTCCCCAAGCTGTGGTCAAAAACAGTATTCATCCCCATTTTCAAAAAAGGAGATCCTTCACTAGTGGACAACTACAGACCAATATCTCTCTGTTGCGTCCCTTGTAAAATCATGAAATCAATTCTAAATCGACCAATCACCCTCTACTTAGAATCTAATAGCCTACTCTCAAACAAACAATTAGGATTCAGAAAGAAATTATCCAGCAACCTACAACTACTTCACTTCAAAAACATTTGGACTACCCACCTCGATCAAGGAAAATCCATTGATGCAATTTATATAGACTTTTGCAAAGCCTTCGACTCAGTGGTCCACGACAAACTACTCCTAAAACTCAAATCCTATGGCATCTCAGGACTCCTCCACAACTGGATTACTGCATTCCTGTCAAACAAGCAACAAATTGTCAAAATTGGTAGCGCCATTTCTACCCCCGTCCCTGTCATAAGTGGCATTTCCCAGGGAAATGTACTAGGTCCTACTCTCTTCATTCTCTATATCAATGACCTCTGTGACCATATCGAAACGTACTAGGTCCTACTCTCTTCATTCTCTATATCAATGACCTCTGTGACCATATCGAAAGCAACTGTGTTCTTTTTGCCGATGATGTGAAAATTTTCAACACCACTGACAACACACTCACTCTCCAAAAAGATTGGGACTTTGTCTCAGACTGGTCTAACACCTGGCAACTTCAAATATCAACCAACAAATGCTCTACCCTCCACATCGGCAAAAAGAATCCAAACCGCACATACGAACTGAATAAACAATCTCTCACTGCCAACCCACACCCAGTAAAAGACCTTGGAATACTAATATCGAATGACCTAAGTGCTAAAGCCCACTGCAACAATATCGCCAAAAAAGCTTCTAGAGTTGTTAACCTGATCCTACGCAGCTTCTGCTCAAGCAATCTCACACTACTCACAAGAGCCTACAAAACTTTTGCCAGACCCATCCTAGACTACTGCTCATCTGTCTGGAACCCATACCACATCTCAGACATCAACACCCTTGAAAATGTCCAAAGATATTTCACCAGAAGAGCCCTTCACTCCTCCACTCGAAACAGAATATCCTACGAAAATAGACTAACAATCCTGGGCCTAGAAAGCCTAGAACTACGGCGCCTAAAACACGATTTGAGTATTGCCCACAAGATCATATGCTGCAATGTCCTACTGGTCAATGACTACTTCAGCTTCAACCACAACAACACAAGAGCACGCAACAGATTCAAACTTAATACGAACCGCTCCAAACTTGACTGTAAAAAATATGATTTCAACAATCAAGTTATCGAAGCGTGGAACTCATTACCGGACTCAATTGTGTCAACCCCTAACCTCCAACATTTCTCCCTCAGACTCTCCACGATTGACCTCTCCAGGTTCCTAAGAGGCCAGTAAGGGGTGTACATAAGTGCACTGGTGTGCCTTTCGTCCCCTGTCCAATTGTCTTTCCTTTCTCTCACTTATCACATATATTTTCTTTCTTTCATATATCCTCCCCTCTAAGATCACTTTTACCCTTATATATATTACTGCATGTCTATTTTTCTTCCTATGTATTTGTGTATTGGACAAATTAATAAATGAAAATGAAATGAAAATTGAACTCCAAACATTTGGGGGGCGGTGGGTGCATTACTTAACTCTCTAATAAATATAAGGCTTTTTGCTGCGACTCCCAAAATGTTAATACCTGCATTACCTACCTTATTCTAAAGCCTAATTGAAAATCCCCAGATAATTTATCCATGGCAAGGATATCCTCCATTTGTACAACAAAATATATCATCCATGCCCCTTAAATGCCTCCTTACCATTGAGTAATTGTGTTTCCTCTTCTCTCCTGGTCTGCTCCTGAGAGCTTCTTTGCCTACTGCCTCCATTGCTCATTTCTCTTCGGTCCATAATGGTTCTGAAAGTAAAGTTTCTTAGATTAATTCATACTCTAGCCCAGCAGTCAGATAACTAATTCACTAGGGGAGGAAATAAATCCTCTGGAGGCAGTTCCTAAATGTACCAGTGAGATAACTGACATCACGTAATGATAGCAAAGGTTCCTTACCCTGATTAGCAAGTTACACATTTTCAGCTCAACTTTACTTAGAGAAGAGTTGTAATGGAACCAGGGTTCCAAGATCTTCCAATATTTGCATTGTTTTGTTTTCTGAATCAAATTAGCAAATATTTATTTCTTAGAGCTGAAAAAGTTCCACCTGAGAGTCTGTGCAAAGGAGGTATTAATTTCCCAGGTCCTATGATTTGAGAAAATTCAAGAATAGACTTTCTTGGTCAAACATTGTAATTCAGCTGCATTTCCCCCAACACATGCAAAGCCAGAATTGAGAAGACATCAACAGAAAGCTGATGCAGTCTCTAAAAGGTAGCTGAAGAGAGTGGGCCACATACAAGCTCTCACAGATTGACAATAAACAATGGCATAACAAAGTAACAACAACAACACATTGGAATATCACAAGAAATATATGGCCTGCAAAGTACTGTTGGGGATACAAAATCCTCCTCCCAGAAGGAAACAATAGAAATGTGTGTGTGTGTGTGTGTGTGTGTGTGCATGTGTGTGTTGGTGTCTCTAAACAACATTTTGAGCTCTAAACACATAGCACTCATAAGCAGTGTCCTGAATAACAGGAAGTGAGCTTCCTATAATCGTATCAACTATTCTTATCACTCTCTATATCCGTGATGGTGAGCATGCATACCACAGGTGTAATGCAGAGCCATTTCTGAGGGCACATGAAGCATTGCCCCTATTTCAGCTCCAACACACATGTGAGCACTGGCCAGCTGACTTTTGGCCTTGGAGGGTGGGGGAGGTCATTTTTGCCCTCCCCAGACTTCAGAAAAGCCCCCAGAGCCTGTGGATGGAAAAAAATAGGTCTAATGGGCCTACCGGAAATTTGAAACAAACTTCCGGTAGGCCCATTGGGCCATTTTTCACTCTCCCATGGCTTCAGTTAAGAGTCTCTGTTCAGCTTTCATTGTAAAGCTTCTCTTCATAATAGAAAGATCAGCAACCTTTGGGAGGCTACTGCTCCTTTAATCACTCCTGATCCTGCATTTCATCCTGAGTCTGTGAAGAGAAGGGCGGCCTATAAATCTAATAAAAATTAAAGTAAAGTAAAGTAAAGTAAAGTAAAGTAAAGTAAAGTAAAGTAAAGTAAAGTAAAGTAAAGTACAGTAATACCTCGTCTTACGAACTTAATTGGTGCCGGGAGGAGGTTCGTAAGGTGAAAAGTTCGTAAGACGAAACATTTTTTTCCCATAGGAATCAATGGAAAAGCGATTAATGCATGCAAGCCCAAAACTCAGAAACCCGGAAGCCGGCCGCCACCACTGAAGGAGGCTTGAGCCTCCCAATCCTCCCCGCCCCTTTGCCATGCATATCATCCTGGGTGAAACGCTGGGGGGAGGGAGTCAGGAAGGTCCTCCTGCTCCACCCACCCCAGCTGAAAGCACAACGGAGGTCTGCGGCTGCCAGTGGCTTGAGCCTCCCTTTCCTCTATGCCACTTCGCCCTGCCTGTCATCCTGGGCAAAGCGTTGGGGGGAGGGAGTCAGGAAGGTCCTCCTGCTCCCCCCCCAGCCAAAAACACAAAGGCGGTCTGCAACCACCCACTTGAGCCAGGATGACAGGCAGGGCGAAGTGGTGTGGAGCAATGGGAAGCTGAAGTCGGCGGCGGTTTGAGCCTCCCTTTGCCCCATGCTGCTTCGCCCTGCCTGTTGTCCTGGGCGAAGTGCTGGGGGGAGACAGTTAGGAAGGTCTTCCTGCTCTCCCCCCAGCCAAAAATACAAAGGCGGTCTGCCACCGCCCGCGGAGCAATGGGAAGCTGAAGCCGCCAGCGGTTTCAGCCTCCCTTTGCTCCACGCTGCTTCGCCATTGCCTGTCATCATGGCTCAAGTGGGCGGCGGCAGACTGTCTTTGTGTTTTTGGCTGAGGGGGGGAGCAGGAGGACCTTCCTAACTCTCTCCCCCCAGCACTTCGCACAGGACAACAGGCAGGGCGAAGCAGCGTGGGGCAAAACCACCCGCGGAGCAATGGGAAGTTGAAGCCACTGGCGGTTTGAGCCTCCCTTTGCCCCATGCTGCTTCACCCTGCCTGTTGTCCTGGGCAAAGTTCTGGGGGGAGAGAGTGTTAGAAAGGTCTTCCTGCTCCCCCCCAGCCAAACAGTAGTAGATCCTTGGAACAAACTTCCAGCAGACGTGGTTGGTAAATCCACAGTAACTGAATTTAAACATGCCTGGGATAAACATATATCCATCCTAAGATAAAATACAGGAAATAGTATAAGGGTAGACTAGATGGATCATGAGGTCTTTTTCTGCCATCAGTCTTCTCTGTTTCTATGCTGTGTCTTGAGGTCACATGACCCACTTTTGCGAATGTCTCACAAGCAAAGACAATGGGGGACGGGGAGGAGAAGCCATATTCACTTAACGACTGGGTTTCTAACCAATCCATGCCCAGGCATGAAAATGTGCTGCTCAGACATTATACTTAAAAAAATATATATATATATTTATTTATTTATTTATTCATTCATTCATTCATTTAATTTTTATGCCGCCCTTCTCCTTAGACTCAGAGCGGGTTACAACATGTTAGCAATAGCACTTCTTAACAGAGGCAAGCTATTGCCCCCACAATCCGGGTCCTCATTTTACCCACCTCGGAAGGATGGAAGGCTGAGTCAACCTTGAGCCGGTGATGAGATTTGAACCGCTGACCTTCAGCTCTACAGTCAGCTTCAGTGGCCTGCAGTACAGCACTCTACCTGCTGCGCCACCCCGGCTCTTCCACCCACACCAAAAAAAAATTAGAGGGAACATTGCACCTAGCCTATTTGAAAATTACAGACCAATCTCTTTATGATTCAAAATCATAAAAAATTTCACCTGCAAAGTCATGGAATCAATTATTAACCAATCAATTACCCTCCACCTAAAACCAAACAACCTCTCCAACAAATAATTTGGTTTCAGATAAAAATTATCCTGTAATCTGCAAAATTATCCTGTAATCTACTATACTGCAAAAACATTTGGACTCTACATCTCGATCAGGGCAAAGCAATAGATGAAATTTACATAGACTTTTATAAAGCCTTTGATTCAGTGGTGCACAACAAATTACCTCTAAAACTAAAATCTTATGGCATTTCTGGACTCTTACATAAATGGATAGCTGCCTTCCTGTCAAACAGGCAGCAAGTGGTCAAAATAGGAAGCGCTCTATCAAATCCTTACCTGTTAACAGTGGTGTTCTCCAACGCAGCGTCTTAGGACTAACACTCTTTATACTTTACATAAATAACCTTTGCAACAGCTTTCTCCTTGCTGATGATGTAAAACTATTTAACACCACCAACAATGCTACCATCCTTCAAAAAGACCTTGACTATTTGTCAGATTGGTCAAACAAGTGGCAACTTCAAATCTCAACCAACAAAGTCTTATACACTGCCAAAAAAAAAATCAGGACATCGAAGAAAGCTAGATGGACATGATCTTGTTGATGACCCACACTTTGTCTAGGACTTGGAGTACTCATTTCTTTCTTTTTTTTATAAAATATTTTATTGATTTTCAAAAGAAAGACACACATAACAAACACCACATGTAACATTTAGGGGAGCTACAATCGCTCCGCTCAAAATAGAAGTCATCATTGTAATAAGAGGGGAAAAAAGAGAATATTAAAGTCATTTTGTTATACTATATCATCTATATCAGTGATTTTCAACGTTTTTTGAGCCGCGGCACATTTTTTACATTTACAAAACCATGGGGCACATCGGGGGGGGGGGGGGCGCTAAAAAAAGTTTGGACAAAAAAGTATCTCTCTCTTCCTCCCTTTTGCTCTATTTCTCTCTCCCTCCCTCTTTCTCTCCCTTCCTCTTTTTTTCTCTCTCTCCATCCCTCTTTCTTTCTTCCTTCTTTCCTCTTTTTTGCTCTCTTTCTCTCTCCCTCCCTACTTCCCTCTATGTCTTTCTCTCTCCCACCTTCCCTCCCTCCCTTTCTCTCTCTCTCTCTTTCTTTCTCTCTTGCTCTCTCATTCTCTTTCTTTTTCTCTCGCTTTCTCTCTCTTTCTTTCTTTCTTTCTCTCTTTCTTTCTCTCTTGTTTTCTTTCTCTCTCTCTTGCTTGCTTGCTTTCTCTCCCTCTTGCTCTTGCTTTCTCTCTCTCTCTCTTGTTTTCTTTCTCTCTCTGAGCTTCGCGGCACACCTGACCATGTCTAACGGCGCACTAGTGTGCCACGGCACACTGGTTGAAAAACACTGATCTATATCAATGATTTTCAACCTTTTTTGAGCCGCGGCACATTTTTTACATTTACAAAACCCTGGGCCACATTGAGCCCGGGGTGGGGTGGAGGCTAAAAAAAGTTTGGACAAAAAAATTCTCTCTCTCTTCCTCCCCTTCGCTCTATTTCTTTCTCCCTCCCTCTTTCTCTCCCTTCCTTCCTCTTTCTTTCTCTCTCCCTCTTTCTTTCTCTTCCTTCCTCTCTTTTTTGCTCTCTTTCTCTCTCCCTCCCTCCCTCCGTCCCTCCCTCTATGTCTTTCTCTCTCTCTCCTTCCCTCTCTCTCTCTTTCTTTCTCTTGTTCTCTTTCTCTTTCTCTTGCTTTCTTTCTCTCTTGTTCTCTTTCTCGCTCGCTCTTTCTCTCTCTTGCTTTCTTTCTCTCTTGCTTTCTCTCTCTCTTGCTTTCTTTCTCTCTTGTTCTCTTTCTCGCTCGCTCTTTCTCTCTCTTGCTTTCTTTCTCTCTTGCTTTCTCTCTCTCTTGCTTTCTTTGTCTCTGAGCTTCGCGGCACACCTGACCATGTCTCGTGGCACACTAGTGTGCCACGGCACACGTTGAAAAACACTGATCTATATGGTATGCATGAATATCAATTTTTATATAATGAATATAGAGATAAGTAAAAATTTGTAAACATCTATATAAAAGTTTTAAAGAGAATAGAGAGAAAATAAAATTAAAAAAAGGAATTTGATATTTATGTTATGTATAATATATATTGTAAATAGTCGCTAGCTATTTACGGATTGTCTACTAACTTCAAATATTCAAAATAATACTTTTATTTCTTTTTCTTTATTTCCCACCAAATATAAACCTTCTGCCAAACATCATAAAATTCTGATTCTTCTTGATTGTTTAACCTTCTCGTCATCATATCTAGCTCAGCACAATCTAAAATTTTCTTAAGAATATCTGTTTCTTTTGGAATCTCAGTGTCTTTCCATTTTTGCGCAAAGGCTATCCTAGCTGCTGCCAATATATGGACCATTAAGTAATATAAGTCTTTTTTATATTTATTATTGGATATACCCAATAAAAAAAACTCTGGGGTTTTCTTGATTTCCTGCTGTGTTATTTCTCTCATCCATTTTTCTATTAAGTTCCAGTATTCTTTTGCTTTTGGGCATGTCCACCATGTGTGATAATAAGTACCAATTTCTGTTTACACTTCCAACAATTAGGTGAATTGGTTGGAAACATTTTTGAGATTCTGCTTGGTGGCAAGTGCCATCTATAAAACATCTTAATCTGGTTTTCTTTGAAAGAAGTTGACTTTGTTATTTTCCAATTATATGTCCATACTTTTTCCCAAGTATTTAAATGTATCTCTTTATTTAAGTTTCTACACCAACTAATCATATTGTCCTTTAATATCCATTCTATATTTTTACAATTAATTAAATATTTATATGTTTTTCCAATCAGTTTTCTTTGGTTAGTTGTTAATAATTTGCCTAAAATATTATTGTCTTTTCTAAGAATGTATGTGTTTTTATCTTTATAGAACCTAGACGTAATTTGTGTATATTGCCACCAATCAATGACAATACCCGCATCTAGCAAGTCCTGCTTTGTTTTTAAATTCCATTGGTTATCTACTAAGTCTTTGTATTTCCAAATCTTGCCTTCTTGCAAAAAGCTTGGGAGGCTTATAGCTTCAATCGGGGATATCCATTCAGGCAATACTAAAAAGTGATCTTTCTTTATATCACTCCAAACTTCTATAAGTGCCTTCCTTATTATATGTGTTTTAAAATAAGAATGTGTTTTGTATTTTTCGTACCATATAAAGGCATGCCATCCCAACATTAAGTCATGTCCTTCTAAGTTCAATAATCTTCTATTTTTTAAAGTAAGCCATTCCTTAGTCCAAGTTAGGGTTGCAGCTTGATAATATACTTTCCAGTTTGGGCAGGCAAGCCCTCCTCTTTCTTTTATGTCTTCTAAGGCGCATTGTTTAATTCTAGGTTTTTTATTTTGCCATATAATTTTTTTTGTTATCTTTGTTAATTCTTTAAAAAAATCTTTTCCTGGGTTTATCGGAATTACTTGAAATAGAAACAAAACCTTGGGTAAAATATTCATTTTAATTGTGGATATCCTACCTAATAGTGATAATTTCAAATTATTCCAGGTTTCTAAGTCTTTTTAAATTTGCTTTAAAAGTTTGGTATAATTATCTTCTTTTAATGTTATGGATTTTGCTGATAGCCAAATCCCTAAGTACTTTACTTTTTTAGTTATTTTCATATTTGATTTTATTTCTAATTGTTTTGTCTGATAATCTGTCATATTTTTAATTAATATTTGTGTCTTATCTTTATTAATTTTTAAGCCAGCTATTCTTCCATATTCTTCTAATAGATCTATTAACCTTAAAATAGAAATTAATGGATCTTCTAGTATAAAAATGACGTCATCTGCAAAGGCCTGAAGTTTGTATATCTCCTTCTTAATTTGTAAGCCTTTTATATTTTTATCTTGTCTTACCCTTATCAGTAAGCATTCTAATGTTAGAATAAATAATAAAGGA
This sequence comes from Erythrolamprus reginae, assembly GCF_031021105.1. Taxonomy (NCBI): domain Eukaryota; kingdom Metazoa; phylum Chordata; class Lepidosauria; order Squamata; family Dipsadidae; genus Erythrolamprus; species Erythrolamprus reginae. The sequence continues at coordinate 189,000,483 of NC_091951.1, read as the reverse complement.
GAAATAGGGCAGCCTTGTCTAACTCCTCTTTGTATCCTAAATTCTTCTGTTTGTTCATTATTTAAAATAATTTTTGCTGTTTGAGTAGAGTATATTGCATCAATTATGTTAAAAAATTTAGTTCCAAAATTCATTTTATTAAGTTGTAATTTCATGAAGGTCCAATCAACATTGTTCCGGTGGGGTTGCGAGGAGGTGGGTGGAAGCCGCAGCTCCGTCAGACTACGGTGTAACATCGTGAATATAGGCTTTTTTCAGTCAAGTTTCGAACTTTGCTCGGCCTGTTCAATGAAGTAAATTGTCCCTGCCTCCAAAGACCCCCATTTCAAGCATTTGCACATCGGGGGAGATCCATTGCTGACCTGTGGACATATCGGGGTTTGATCAGCTGAGACGCGGAACTGCGGAAATGGCGTCTGCGGATCTGACTCTGTTTTCTGCAAGATCATACTACGAGGAAAGACCGAGGGACTGAGAATCCGGCCGCAAACCGACCCTGAGAGGTGAGAGAGAGAGGGGCGTGAGGAATCGGAGGAATCGACGCCACAGTAGCCCTCCCCACCCGAACAGATTCAGGACGCTGTTTGATGCAATAACATGCTGCACGGAGCCCGAGAAATAAAGAGATCGAGAGGGGTGAGGGAGAGGCGAGAGAGGAAATAAACGAGCATTACCACCACGACAGTCCTGGCCCCCGAATAGACCTAAGACGCCGAGAGCTATATGGTGGGAGCACTTAGCATTGGAAAGTCTATCAGGTAGAGGGCCTACCCGGACCGGCGGCTGCCGTGAGGGAGAGGGCCGAGAGCAAGGCGGAGACTGTGGAAAAAATGTCGATGCAGCTGGAAGACTCTATTAAAGGCCATGGAGTCCGTATGTAGACTGCGTGACATCGTGGAGAGGCTCGTGAATTGGAAGTTCCCCTATAACTATAGAGGTATTGGATGGCGACCAGGGGGACCAGCGGAAATCGGGGAGTTCTGTAGAAATGGAGGAGCTGAAGACAGAGGAAAAGACCGGGAGGGCCAGACGGTGGCAGCGGTTGGCACAAGAGAGTCTGGGAAATAGAACTTGAATATCCCCAGAACTGACTTTTTTAGATCTTAGGTGCTATTGACTGAAAGATTAATGAACTGGACTATCTCCTGTATTCTTAACATTTTAAAAATATTCTAATTTAATTTTCTAATAATTAATTTTTTATATCTTTTGCACTCTACAACTTAGCACTTTATAACTTAACGATTTTTAAATAATTATATGTTATTCTATTAAGATCCTGAGAATAACTTAGTGTTAATTGGTATCCTATTTTAGTGCAAGTGATTTTTTATATTGTTTTTTAATTGAATTTATATGGAATTTTAATAATTAATTTTAGCTAATTTATTAGAAGGTTTTTTTTTAAACTAATGAATTATTGGGGTGGGTATGATGATATGTATGAAATGAATGATTGTTATGGGTGGGATGGGTGGGACTCTGGTATGGATGAAATAAATGGAAATGGTATGAATGATCTGATTAGCCTACCTGACACTGGAGAGGCAGGAGGGGAGGGGGCACTGATGTCTGGGGTGGGAGAGGGTCGGAATATCCTGGTCCTGCTGGGGAGAGGCAGATATGGCGGGGGTCACAGAGCTAGCCGTTCCAGGGGAACGAGAGATCGTTGCTTAATAACGATCCCTTGTTCTGGCTCTGTGAACCCAATCCTGGGTGCTGGTGATGAGTGTAATTCTGGCCCTGGGCTCAAGCTGCTGCTATTCAATGCCAGGTCGGTGGTAAATAAAGCTCTCCTCATCCGGGATCTGATCCTGGATGAGGAGGTCGACCTGGCATGTGTTACTGAAACCTGGCTGGGCCCAGAGGGAGGAGTTCCTCTCTCTGAAATTTGCCTAGCCGGGTTTCAGATATGGCATCAGCCTCGACCCCAGGGAAGGGGGGAGGAGTGGCTATTATAGCCAGGGAGAGCCTTGGCTTGCGTAGACTCGTTGCTCCAGAGATTGCGGGCTGCGAGTCCCTCCTGGTGAAGTTGGACTTAGGTGTCCAGGGGGCATGTTCCTCACGTACCTGCCTCCCAGCTGTGTGTCACAAGCCCTGCCTGTGCTACTCGAGGAGGTAGCCGGGTTGGCGGTGGGGTTCCCCAGACTTATTGTCTTGGGGGACTTTAACCTGCCGTCGCTCGGTGAAACCTCTGGACTGGCACAGGAGTTCATGGCCACCATGACAGCCATGGACCTGACCCAAGTAGTACAGGGTCCAACTCACGAGGGGGGGCATGCACCCGACATGGTATTCCTCTCTGAGCAACTGAGTAATGGTCTGAGACTAAGGGGCTTAGAAGTGTTGCCTTTGTCATGGTCGGACCATTTTCTACTGCGGCTTGACTTCCTGGCTCCAATCCTTCCCCGCAGGGAGGCGGAACCGATTAAGCTGTTCCGCCCCAGACGCCTGATGGACCCAGAGGGCTTTCAGAAGGCGCTTGGGGTTATTCCAGATACACTCGTACACAGTTCGGCAGAGTCTCTGGCTGAGGCCTGGAACAAGGCTGCAGCGGAGGCTCTTGACCGAATTGCGCCATTGCGACCTCTCCACGGCACTAGACCCCGTAGAGCTCCATGGTTCAACGAGGAGCTCCGGGAGTTGAAACGCCAGAAGAGACGTCTAGAGAAGTGATGGAGGAAGAGTAAGTCCGAATCTGATCGAACACTTGTAAGAGCACATATTAAGACTTACAAAGTGGCGCTCAAGGCGGCAAGATGCGCGTATCATTCCGCCTTGATTGCATCAGCGGAATCCCGCCCGGCCACTCTGTTTAGGGTGACCCGCTCCCTTCTTAATCAGGGGGGAGTTGGGGAACCCTTGCAGAGTAGTGCCGAGGATTTTAACACGTTTTTTGCTGATAAAATCGCTCGGATCCGAGCGGACCTCGACTCTAATTGGAATACAGAGTCGACTGACAACGAGTCAGTTGAGATGACTGGGGCACGTACTTGTCCACCTGTCTGGGAAGAGTTTGATCTGGTGACACCTGATGAAGTGGACAAGGCCATTGGAGCTGTGAGTTCCGCCACCTGTTTACTGGATCCGTGTCCCTCCTGGCTGGTTTCGGCCAGCAGGGAGGTGACACGGAGCGGGTCCAGGAGATTGTCAACGCTTCTTTGGGGAGGGGGTTTGGTCGCACTGATGGATGATCTCTGGCGGGCCCGGGACAGGGGTTTATCCTCTGTCCTGGTGCTTCTTGACCTCTCAGCGGCTTTTGATACCATCGACCATGGTATCCTTCTGCGCCAGCTGGAGGGGTTGGGAGTGGGAGGTACTGTCCTTCAGTGGTTCTCCTCCTACCTCTCTGGTCGGTCGCAGTCGGTGTTAGTGGGGGGTCAGAGGTCGACCTCTAGGTTACTCCCTTGTGGGGTGCCTCAGGGGTCGGTCCTCTCCCCCCTACTATTTAATATCTACATGAAACCGCTGGGTGAGATCATCCAAGGGCATGGGGTGAGGTATCATCAGTATGCAGATGATACCCAGCTTTACATCTCCACCCCTTGTCCAGTCAGCGAAGCAGTGGAAGTGATGTGCCGGTGCCTGGAGGCTGTTGGGGTCTGGATGGGTGTCAACAGACTCAAGCTCAACCCGGATAAGATGGAGTGGCTGTGGGTTTTGCCTCCCAAGGACAACTCCATCTGTCCATCCATCACCCTGGGGGGGGAGTCACTAACCCCCTCAGAGAGGGTTCGCAACTTGGGCATCCTCCTCGATCCACAGCTCACATTAGAGAAACATCTTTCAGCTGTGGCGAGGGAGGCATTTGCCCAGGTTCGCCTGGTGCACCAGTTGCGGCCCTATTTGGACCGGGAGTCACTGCTCACAGTCACTCATGCCCTCATCACCTCAAGGCTCGACTACTGTAATGCTCTCTACATGGGGCTACCTTTGAAAAGTGTTCGGAAACTTCAGATCGTGTAGAATGCAGCTGCGAGAGCTATCATGGGCTTTCCTAAATTTGCCCATGTCACACCAACACTCCGCAGTCTGCATTGGTTGCCGATCAGTTTCCGGTCACAATTCAAAGTGTTGGTTATGACCTATAAAGCCCTTCATGGCACTGGACCAGAATATCTCCGGGACCGCCTTCTGCCGCACGAATCCCAGCGACCAGTTATGTCCCACAGAGTTGGCCTTCTTCGGGTCCCATCAACTAAACAATGTCGTTTGGCGGGACCCAGGAGAAGAGCCTTCTCTGTGGCGGCCCTGACCCTTTGGAACCAACTCCCCCCAGATATCAGAGTTGCCCCCACCCTCCTAGCCTTTCGTAAGCTCCTTAAAACCCACTTCTGTCGTCAGGCATGGGGGAATTGACATGTTCCTTCCCCCTAGGCTTATAAAATTTATGCATGGTACGCTAGTGTGTATGATTGGTTTTAATTTGTGGTGTTTTTTAAAGTAATTTAAATATTGGATTTGTCTTACATTGTATTGCTATTGCTGTGAGCCGCCCCGAGTCTGCGGAGAGGGGCGGCATACAAATCTGATTAAACTTGAAACTTGAAACTTGTCAAAAGCTTTTTTAGCATCTAAAAATATTAATGCCATTTGTTTTTCTGGATGTTGTTCATAATATTCTAATGTATCTATAATTGTCCTCAAATTATTTTTAATCTGCCTGTCTGGTAAAAATCCATTTTGGTCTTCATGTATTATTTTCACCATAATATTTTTTAGTCTATGGGCATATATTGAAACAAAAATTTTGTAATCTACATTCAGTAATGAGATTGGTCTATAATTTTGTATTTTTTTCTTTTTCCGTATCGGGTTTGTGTATTAAAGTTATTAAGGCTTCTGACCAGGTTTTAGGTATTTTGCCATCTAAAATTATATTATTAAAAATCTCTAGCATATTAGTTGAAAGTGTATTGTTGTCTAATTTATAAAACTCTGCCGTAATAGCATCAGGTCCCGTAGCTTTGTTATTTTTTTGACTTTTAATTGCATACTATAGTTCTACCATAGTAAAAGGGCTATTAAGCTTTTGTTGTTGGTCTTCTGTTAAAATAGGTAGATCTGTTGAATTTAAAAAAATCAAAGGCTTTATCCTCATCTATATCTTCTTTTTGATATAAGTTTTTATAAAATTCTAATACTATATCCTTCTTTTCCTCAATCTTATGTCTAAGAATACCCTTATTATCTGCTAATTTTCTTATTGTTCTTGCCTCTTTTTGATTTCTTAATTTAAATGCTAACCAATGCCCTGGTTTATTAGCGTGTTCGAAATACTCTTGTTTGGCCCGTTTGATTTTTTCTGCTAACTGTTCTTGTTCAATTAAGTTTATTTTGTGTTTGATTAAATCAATTCAATTCAATTCAATTCAATTTATTGGATTTATATGCCGCCCCTCTCCGAAAACTCGGGGCGGCTAACAACAGTCATGAACAATATACATGAATAATATACAGTAAAAAATCCAATACTAAAAACTAACTTAAGACCCCTTAAGAGGGACCCCTTAAAATCCCTCTTCTTTTTATTCTTAGTCTCGTCCAGACTACTTTGTGACGGTGTTTCTAATGTTTTTAGTTCTGCCTCTAACTTTTGAAGTTGACATTTTTTCTCTTTATTCTTTCTTGCTGTATAGGATATTGTCAGACCCCGTATATATGCTTTAGTTGTATCCCATAAATTTTGTATTGAAGTGTCTGCGTTGTTGTTTAAATCAAAAAAAAAAATTAGTTCTTTTTCTATCCAGTCTTTGTATTGGGGATCTCGCAGAATATTTCTGTTCATTCTCCAATATCTCAGTTTTTTATTTCCCTTCCAAATAATTGTCAATGGATTGTGATCTGCCCAATTATTTGTTTCAATTTCAATATTGGAAACATAATCGGAAATCTGGGTTGAAGTCCATGCCATGTCTATTCTTGTCCAGACTTTGTGTGGATTTGAATAAAAAGTGTATTGTTTTTCTGGAGGGTGGCGTTCTCGCCATATATCCTGCAGTGTTAATTCTGAGGTCAGTTGCCAAAATGTTTTAGGTAAAATTGTTTTCTTTTTCTTATCTTTCTTCCTACCTGAATAATCCATTTGACTATTAGCTATCGCATTAAAATCTCCAATTATCATCATATTTTCAATAGATAACTCTAATATTTTCTCATGTAGTTCTTTATAGAATACTTTTTGATTTTCATTTGGAGCATAAATTGATATAATGACGAGAGGTCCTGTTTCTAAGTTTATTTTCAAAATTAAAATTCTACCTTCTTTATCACTATAAAGTTGTTTAACCGCAATTGTTTCATCAATATAAACAGCTATCCCTCTCCTTTTTTTTTTGCCAAACTAGTAAACAAATTACCTAATTTTGAATTACATAATAGCTCTCAGTTAGAGTTTTTAATGTGCACTTCTTGTAAAATCATAATTTGCGCTTTTTGTTTTTTAAGTTTGGAAAATATCTGTTTTCTTTTTCTTGGGTGATTCAATCCATTTACATTTATGAAAAAATCTTAACATGTGAGTTCATTTTTATTTATAGTATTTTTTCGTTTCTCTGGGTTGTCGAAATTTAGTACTTAGTATCAGTTGTTGTTGTGGTTGAGATTGTTGTTGTTGTTGCTGTGCTTTTGTTTCTTGAATTGCTTCCTCCCCCCTGGATGTCACCCCACGCTCCTCTCCTCCTCCTCCAATTGCTTTGTAGGATGGATCTTGTGTATACAGTCCAGATTGTTCGTAGAAATTTCTAGCTTCTTCAACTGACTCTAGTTTTATTCTGGCTCTTTGCCAAAAAAAGGAGACACCTTTTGGAACCAGCCAACGGAAGATTACTTTTTCTTTAATTAAATTTTTTGTTTAAAAGTAATTCTCTCTTCTACATTCTCATACTCTTCTCGGTACTTGTTTTAATATTATGACCTCTTTGACTTTGTGTTTTAAGCTTTTGACCACTTGCAGGCAGCAAGTGGTCAAAATAGGAAGCGCTCTATCAAATCCTTACCTGTTAACAGTGGTGTTCCCCAACGCAGCGTCTTAGGACTAACACTCTTTATACTTTACATAAATGACCTTTGCAACTGCTTTCTCCTTGCTGATGATGTAAAACTATTTAACACCAACAACAATGCTACCATCCTCCCAAAAGACCTTGACTATTTGTCAGATTGGTCAAACAAGTGGCAACTTCAAACCAACAAAGTCTTATACATTGCCAATAAAAAAATCAGGACATTGAAGAAAGCTAGATGGACGTGATCTTGTTGATGACTCACACTTTGTCTAGGACTTGGAGTACTCATTTCTAAAGATCTAAGTGCCAGAGCCCAATGTAACAACATTGCCAAAAAGACATTAAGAGTTGCTAACTTAAACTTGCATAGCTTTTTCTCTGGTAATATTGTACTACTAACCAGAGCATACAAAACATTTACTAGGCCGATTCTCAAATACAGCTCATCTGTCTGGAACATGCCCTACATATCAGACATTAATACAATTGAGAGAGTACAGAGATATTTTACAAGAGCAGTTGTCCATTCATCTATGTGCAATGAAATACATTATGCCATCAGACTTAAAATTTGGGGTTTAGACAACTTAGAACTTTGCCATCTTTAATCCAAGCTAAGTGTAGTACATAAAATTATCTGCTACAATGTCCTACCTGTCAATGAATACTTCAACTTCAATCACAATAATTCATGAACAAACAACAGATACAAACTTTAGGTAAGCCCTGTAAATTTGTTTGCAGAAAATATGACTACCAAAACAAGTGGTCAATTTCTGGAATGCACTACTTGACTGTGGTTTCTTCTCCTAACTCCCAAAACAATAACCTTAGACTGTCTAATGTCGACTCACCCCAATCCTAAGAGGCATTTAAAGAGCATGCATAAGCGCACCAATGTACCTACCGTCACTGTCTTAAAGTCCATTTTTATTCATATCCTTTTCATATATTCAAAATCATGTTTATACTTTTATTTCTTATCATATATATGCTTGACAAATACATACATACATACAAACATACATACATACATACATACATGCCAGAATTTATGGCATGTATTTTGATCACGTGAGCATGGGGATCACACTTAGTCATAAGTGTGAAAAATGTTTATAATTTTTTTCAGTTCTGCTATATCTTTGAAGGTCCCTAAATAAATGGTTGTATGTTGAGAATGGCCTGTAGTACATCTCTCTTTCATTTTCTCAAAAATATTACAAGTCAACCTGATTGCATAATCCTATTACAGGAATGTGAAATCATAATTATTTCAACATACCGGGTACTACTAAATCAAAGATGGCAAGCAGCTGGATTTTGATGTTGGACGGCTGTTTGTGCATGTTGATGCCGTGAGGGATGAAGTGGCATTTCATAAGAAAATGCAGAATAGATATACACGCCAGGAACTATGGGACAAAGAGAAAGTACTCTACATTAGTGATCTACTGACATCTCAGTGTTCTGGGAAGGCATACTGGTTGCCAGCCTCGGCTATGACTAAGAACAACCTTCTTCTGGTCTATGATCTCAGAAGCTGGATTTGGCTGCCATTTTAATAACCTACAATCCCCAAATGCTCTCCTCCCACACCAGCCTCTCTTCTGTTTAGTTTGAGTCAATCTGTCATAGATTTCTGTACCATTCATTTCCTGACCTGCTCTAAGTTCCATCAACTCTGCTTTCTTTCAACCCCCTTTTTCCTTTTCCTTTCTTGTGTGAAACATTTGAAAATATGTACATCAATGTAAATTTTTAAATTGCACTTTTCTTAGGGAACTGAACTTTTTGCACTAAAGATGACTCAGGACAAATGTTATAACTCGTTCCCTCAAGGCTAGAGAACTTTAAATAGTGGCATTTAGTCACCCAGTGCTTCTTAAACAATTATTGCTATTTACTACCTTGGCCAACTAAGACCCCTTAGGGCAGTGATGGCAAACCTATGACACAGGTGCCACAGGTAGCACACTGAGCCATATCTGCTGGCACATGAGCAGTTGTCCTAGTCAGCTCCAACATGCATGTGTGTGCCAGCCAGCTGATTTTTGGCTCACACAGAGGCTCTGGGAGGGCACTTTTGGCTTCCAGAAAGCCTCCGGGGGAATGGGGAGGGCGTTTTTACCCTTCCCTGCCTTCAGGGAATCCTTTGGAGCCTGGGGAGGGCAAGACATGAGCCTACTAGGCCCACCAGAAGTTGGGAAACAGGCCATTTCCAGCCTCCAGAGGGCTTTGGGGGGCGGGGGCAGAGGAAGCTGTTTTTGCACTACCCAGGCATTGAATTATGGGTGTGCAGGGCTGCCGATAGGCCAGTATTACTGTTACTGGCGTCAGGGGCCCGGCCAAATTGAAAAATGGGTGGGTGGGTTGATTGGCGAGGTTATGAAACCTTAAGCGGTGTGCTGGTGATACGATCGGGACCAGAAAAAGCCAGAAATAGATGGCAGCGGCTGCTCGTGAATGGTGGCATAGTCTAATTTTCTCTCTTCTGCCTGAAGAGCTTCGTAGCTGTTAAAGGTGAAGTTTGGATCAGAGCTAATTTGGTATACATTTTGATTATGGTGTTAGGTTTTTTTCGAAATTGTTCCCTTCTAAGTGTGAGGAAAAGATGTGTTGCTTTGGAGTTGACATGTTTTTTGGAGCCGTCTCGCCATTTTAGATTCGAGAAGCAAACCCCATCCTGGATTTGAGAAGCAAGCATTGTGGGAAGTGGGAAGATTTGAATATGCAAAGGAGAAGCTGTGTAGAGCTACTATCTAAGGACTTTTCAACAGAACAAACAATTACATCATATTTTGAGACTTGTGCGGAGAATATCTGAAGTGGGAGTTTGTTATTTTACATTTTACATTCTACATTATGTTAAATGCATACAGTACCATCTCACAGTATGTTTAATAGATATGATAACATTCTAGGAAAAGAAGAAAGAAGAAAAGAGAAAGAAAAGGTGTTGTTCTTAGAGCCACGGAAATGCTATTTGTTAAGAGACATTATACATTACACATTTAAAAGCTTAAATATATTAAGTTATCGGACTTAATAGTAGGTACATCTATGAGAAAAAATCTTGGATTTTTTGCACATTTGCTTCATAATATGGATTTAATGATACATGAGGGTATGTTCTTTTTTATAAAGCAATTTTAAAATTTTGCAAACTTTGGAAAATGCTATAAGGAGATAGGTGGAGAGGTTAATGAGAAGGAGAGGGAAGGGTTTTTTGCTCTTTCCTCCTCTTTCTCTTCTTTTTTCTTGCACTGTGCTTTTCTTTTTCTTTTTCTTGTTTTTTCTTTTCATCCTGTTGTGTCTTTACATTCATAGTTACCTTATCTACTTAGTGTACTTTTCTATTTTCTGTTTATATCTCTTTGTGTTCTTATTTTTTTATAGATTTAATTCTATTTTTTAAACTTTCTTATTTTTAATTTTTTATATAAAGGAATTAGTAATTAGGTTTGTAATTGGATTAATTGGGCAATATTTGGTGATCCTATTTGTTTTGTTTTTTCCCCCTTTGATTATGCTACCACAAGATGTTTTCAATTTTTTTTAGGGGTATTTTTTAATAGGCACTAATTATCTATAAAGGGTTGACTTTTTTTTACACCTATGGTGGAGTTTACGTATAGTTTTAAACATTATTGTGTATAATTTATCTTCTGGTTACCTGTTATTTATTGGTATTATTGTGAAAACAAATATTTTTCTAATGTGGTGCAGGAGTATTTTGTCTTTATCCTTTGTGCAATCTTATTGCTGCTCTTAATATTGTTGATGGCAAAATTAATAATGTTTTGTTAATTTGGTGTATTTGCACTGTTCTGGTTATTTATTTATATGTATAAAATATGTTGATGTGACTTGAATATATTTTCTGCATTATTAACACATTGGTCAAAAACTGAGAGGCCACCGAAGAGACATGCGGAATCAGTGCGGCTTTACTAAAGCTGAATATATGACAGAACTGGTGGCCCTAGCAGCTGCACTTTATAATGTTATATTTGTTATATGTTGTGTTGTCTAGTAAATATTTGTATATGTTTACAGTTCACTGTGCTTTCCTTCATGATGTCATATTTGTACTATAGTAATAAACATACTTGACCAAAAGATTTAGCAAAATGACTCATATTATTAATCTGTCAATCAAATGTACCTTGTTGTTGTAGTGGCAGGATTTAACTTTTTTTTGTGAAAGGTAAATTTAATACATAATTGGTATGTCGCAAAATAAAGTAGTTTTAAAATGAGAACTGTTAAGTGGTATATAAGACTACTATTGCTGCTGCTATTATCATGCATACATAAAGTTCTGCATTCCTCCTGCTGAAACAGTGTGCAGATAGAAGATGTTTACACTTGAGTACCACATGTTGTCCAGGACAACTATTTCTTCAGTGTATAATACAAATTGCTGTCTCTGTACTGGTCCCTGTATACTTCCAACTTTTCTTTTGTTTCTTTCTCCCCACTCCAGGGAATGTAAGCCCTCCTGAATTCTCAACCTACTTATATTTTCTCTTCTGCCCTACTTTGATCTACAGACAGAGCTATCCAAGGTAACTTCTTGCATATTGTCCTTGTGTTTCTATGTGTCCCCCTCCATTTCTTAGCTATATCAGAAAAAGGGTGGGCAAAACAATGTGCTTGGGGATTATTGTATTTTCCCTTGAGATTGAGCTGATCTGGAAACCCTAAGGCAGTGATGGTGAACCTTTTTTTCTTTGGGTGCCAAAAGAGCATGGGCGCATGCTATCATGCATGCTTGAGTGCCCACACCCACAGGGCCGCCATCAGGAATTTTGGGGCCCCATACAGCCTAAGTGTCTGCCCCCCCGCACCATTTTAAAATGTAATCAATAAAATATAGCACTACAGGTCAGATTTTTTTTTAAAAAAAAATTGAGCTGCATTGTATCCTGATAAGAAAGACAAATATAGAAATAAATCAATCACCTATGTTCTGCACCTCTTCATGCAAAATAAAGTCAGCCAAATAGGAGAAATTGTGATTTGGTGACAGATATGGAGAAATAATTCTTGATCCAGGCAGGAGGTTTCCTTGGCTTTTCATCCATGTAACTTCTCTTATAATTTTGCTATAATTAAAATCTACTTACAACATCTACCATACCCAATCACTGACAAGTAAATGGAAAATCTAATCTAACAGTTCTGTAGGTTGAGAAAGTCTGTGATAGCAATTAGTATGCAGAGGCCAGTGGTTGCAAGAGTATCTTATGCTAGAACTAAGATGCTGCAATCAGTGGAAAATCAGTTTGGGGATGATGAAGGTGACTTGTAGCCTTTGTAATCATCACTAAGATCCTTCAAGTCAAACTCACCAACGTGGTACCTGGCATGGGGAAGAGGCGGCATCGATTCTCGCAGAAATGAGTAGCTTTTCATCAGAAGCCGCATCTATGCCAGAGACGGAGATGAACAAGAAAACAGTATGGAGTTGAGTCATGTTGTAGATATTCTTGCAGAGGCCTTTAGTATTCTGCTATGTCACCTACCTGGCCTTTGGATATTGAATATCCTTGTGGATATTCAAAGAAAAGAATTGTACCCCTTAGTTAAACAGAATGGGGTGATCTAAGAGGTCTCAAATGCTCCCATGGTGGATCCCATAGTGCTCCAGACCTTGTGATAGGGCAAACACATTGAGACCTGGGCTGCCTTCTGCCTATAAATACTGGGTTACCTCACTGACTCACCAGGAAGTTTCAAAACAGCTTGCAGCTGCTGAGCCAGCACTCCACACCCACCCACCAATATTTATAGAGGGAAGGCAGCACAGGTCTCGCTGTGTACGCCCAAGCACAAGGACAAAAAAGCACAAGGACAAAAAAACAGCCTGAAGATGACGAGTGGGACCTCGACAAAACGTCACCAGAAATCTCTGAAACGTACATGGGAAGAAACCTGAATATGCCAAGACCTTCATACCTGTACCCATGAAAATCTATGAAACAAAAATATGTAACCCTTCCCTGGTGCAGAGCTGAAGGGGATTGGATACTGTAGCCTAGAGGATAATTCTCTGCCTTACAAGGCAAAAGTTGCAGGTTCAAGTCCCAGTGGGTATGGCTAGCTGATGAGGCCAAAATAAGGCCGAAATAGATCTATCCTAGTCTCCCTTAATTTTCAAATTCAGCAAAAAAAAAACCAGTGTGACACATACAGATAGAATTGTCAGCTATCAATAAAATTAACTGCCTTGGAAATGGCCCTGGGTTGGGCCGAGAGGCAAATAAGGAGCTGTTAGGTTCCTTCAATACACCAGGGTGATTCGACACAAAAATATGTAACCCTTCCCTGGTGCAGAGCTGAAGGGGATTGGATACTGTAGCCTAGAGGATAATTCTCTGCCTTTCAAGGCAAAGGTTGCAGGTTCAAGTCCCAGTGGGTATGGCTAGCTGATGAGGCCAAAATAAGGCCGAAATAGATCTATCCTAGTCTCCCTTAATTCTCAAATTCAGCAATAAAACATGTCACACACACATATATATATATGTAGATTGTTCTGAGTTCGGGTTTTGCCCGTGTAATATTTTGAATGTCTATGCGACGTTTCAGTGAAATCACATTCACCATTATCAGGCTGAAGTTGTAAGCTTCGTGCTGCTGTAAATATAGTTTGTTTGCAACTGCCATTTGTTCCTTATAAATAGTGGTGGGGGTGGATATTTGGTTTGAATGTAGCAAATAGATTGGGTGGCTGTGTTTTAATGATTTGATTGGTTGGTGGAATCACATTTAGTTGAAGGATTGACATGGTGATGATTGTAATATGTTTTTTTGTTTAGGGCTGGTTTCCAAATTTCTGGTAGGCGGGACGTGTCATCACGTTTATTCATATTGAGGGGCTGTTTTTCTATATATGTATATATATATATATTTGAATTGTATGCCGCCCTTCTCCAAGGACTCGTGGAGGCTCACAACATATCGAAACAATAAACAATATACATATCTAAATTAAGTTTTACATATCTAAATTAGCTAGGTTTTTAGCTAATTAATACAGCTAAAAACTTTAAAAACTCTAATAACATTTAAAATCATTCATTCCCATTCACACAGCAAGCCTGGCAGCACAGATAATTTAAACTTTTATGGAAGGCGAGAATGGTGGGGGCAGTGCGAATCTCTAGGTGGAGCTAATTCCAGAGGGCCTGGGCCCCCACAGAGAAGGTTCTTCCCCTAGCTCCTGCCAAACTACATCGTCTAGTTGACGGGACCCGGAAAAGACCGACTCATGATGATGGCTGCTAAGGACCATACGTTCTGCCACAAGATTTTTAAAAATGCACTGTATATTTTGTTCAGTGAAATATATATCTTTCACCTGTCCTACCTTTAATGACTCTATTTTGCCCAGACCATTCAGAGGACACCTGACAGGAGAAAGGTGCCTTAAACCTGGAATGAGGTTGGCAACTCTTCAATGGCAAATATATGGCCTGTGTATGGAAGAAAACATTTATGCTACAGGAGGTCTTCCTAGTGCTTGCTGTTATCTATACTTTCCATACTGGTTGATGTTCTGGGTCAACCAGAATTCCTTCAAAAGTCCAACCTCACTTCAAAGTTCAACCTTAGCTTCTCCCATTTCTGTTTAAGAACACCTTTCCCCTATGCCCACTTTCACTGTGCTGCCCCAGTGTCATACCTGCTCCATGAGGACAATGATACGGGAGGCAATTCCCAAATTACAGTAGACAACAATATAGATGGGGAAGATGAAAAGCACTGCAATGTGGCAGATGAGCATCAGCAACACCAAGGTGGACGTCAAGAGGTTGGGGAACCTGGTCATCTTCAAGCAGCCGGACCATATTTGCAGGGCCTGGTAGGGCACAAATAAGGTGTAGAGGAACATGCAGAGCCAGGCAAAGAGTGCTGTGGGCAGCTGTTGAAATCCAACGATAAAGAGCTCGAAATCCAAAACAAGACTGTGGAAGACAAAGAATAAAAAGAGCTCTAAGGATACTCCCCAAAAGATCAGGCTGTTTCAAACAAAATAAGCACTTTCTCTGGGTTATCCCCAATATTCTGTGACATAACTACTGACAAGTGAAAGGGATTGGCCCTGCTATTTTGAAGAAGTAAATTCATGAAAGTTCCCATGAACTCTTCAAAATAGTCAGAACAGAGTTAGAATGAAGGAGAAACCCACCTCCCACTGAAAAAATTATGACCAAACCCTCATTATGTTTGGCAGATCGAATCTCAGTAGGTTCAAGGTTGACTCAGCCTTCCATCCTTCCAAAGTCTGTAAAATGAGGACCCAGATTGTTGGCGGCAATATGCTTACTCTCTATAAATCGCTTAGAGAGAGCTGTAAAGCAGTGTGAAATGGTATATAAGTCTAAATGCTATTGTTCATAATCTTGGTTTTTTTTCATAATGTTTGTTTCATAACATTCAAAATTTAAGCTCAAGTATAGCAGAATTTAAATTGGTCAAGAATAGAGGACTGTAAGCTTTTTGAAGAATCTGTCATATTAGGAACATTACTCAACATTGCTGTCAGGATAATGTCTAACTCTAATCCTTTTTTTGGCACGTCCCCCTGAGCTTTCTACTCAGCTGGTCTACAGCTCACGTGGAGCTTAGGTTATAGTTTAGACATTTGTTTATTCCCTGTAAATCTTTACTTTTGAAAATTCAAGGTGAAACACCTGGAATTCCCTCCTAATCTTATCCCCAGGAAAAGCTGGGAGATTGATCTACTAACCCAAAGTTAATTCCTTGATCTGCTTCATCCTTTTTGGAATACTGTACATGTTAGAATGTATTATTTATTTAATTAGCATTATTAAATGTGGATTATAAAATTTTTACAGCAATAATTGCCTCTAGACTAAAAATAATATTAAAGAAATGGATACACTCAGATCAAAATGGGTTTTTACCTAATAGACACATTCAAAATTTATTCTGTTCCCTGAATGGAGACCGCCGGCCGCTCAATCGGGCCGGCAGGGAACAGAATGGAGCCTTCCGCGGCGGGGCTGGTAAGGGGGGGAGCCGAGGGGGGAGCCGAGCCCAGCCCCGTGGCATTCGCTTTCCTCCCGCCGGCAGCCGACTGATCGTGGGCTCCTTCGCAACCTCGGAGAGCTTCCTGGTTTTCGTGAGCTTTCATGCCCTGGAAGCTCTCCGAGGTTGCGAAGGAGCCCACAATCAGTCTCGGCTGCGGGTGGGAGGAAGGCGAATCCCCCGTGGGCTCCGTTACATTTTCCGCTGCCAGCCAGGCCATGCTGGCGGCAGCGGAACAATCGCTGGGTGGAAGGCGTGCTCGGCTCTGCCGCTCCAGCCGCTTTCGGCCGAGCCTCCCTGGCCAAGCAGCCAGGGAAGTCGAGCCAGGCATGGCGGCGGCAGCGCTGCTTCTCCGGTCGCCCGGTCCTCTCCTGCCTCCTGCGCCGATGTTCCCCGCTGCGACGGAAGGCAGTCGCTTGGCTAGGGAGGCTCGGCCGAAAGCGGCTGGAGCGGCAGAGCCGAGCACGCCTTCCACCCAGGGAGTCCTGCCCTTTCATCCCCGCCGACCACAGGGGCGAGGGGTGGGGATGAAGGGGCAGGACTTCCCGGGCGGAAGACGTGCTCGGCTCTGCCGCTCCAGCCGCTTTCGGCCGAGCCTCCCTAGCCAAGCGACTGCCTTCCGTCGCAGCGGGGAACATCGGCGCAGGAGGCAGGAGAGGACCGGGCGACCGGAGAAGCAGCGCTGCCGCCGCCACGCCTGGCTCGACTTCCCTGGCTGCTCGGCCGAAAGGGGCTGGAGTGGCAGAGCCGAGCATGCCTTCCGCCCGGGAAGTCCTGCCCCTTCATACCCAACCCTCGCCCCTGTGGCCGGCTCATCCAGGGGGGCGTGTGTGGACTGGCAAGCGGCAAGCGGGAAGACCAAGGGAAGGTTCCTTCAGCCGCCCAACACCTGATCCGCCCCGCAGCGCGGCAGCAGCGAGGAGCCGAAGATGGGGTTTCCCCTTTGCCTTTACCCCATCTTCGGCTCCTCGCTGCTTCCGCGCTGCGGAGCAGATCAGCTGTTGGGCGGTTGAAGGAATCTTCCCTTGGTCTTCCCCGCCGCCCACACGCAAACTCCACCATCTGCGCATGTGCGGCCATGAAAAAAATGGCGCACATGCGCAGATGGTGGTTTTACTTCCGCATCCAATATAACGTGGAAATCGGTTAGCGCGGGAGGTCTTGGAACGTAACCCCCGCGCTAACCGAGAGATCACTGTATTACGAATCTCATTTGGAAAAATCAGCTGCAATAATATTCATGGATGCCCAAAAAGCGTTCAACAATTTAAACTGGGAATTCTTATTCGAGGGCATGGGGTAAGGTATCATCAGTACGCTGATGATACCCAGCTTTACATCTCCACCCCATGTCCAGTCAATGAAGCAGTGGAAGTGATGTGCCAGTGTCTGGAGGCTGTTGGGGCCTGGATGGGTGTCAACAGACTCAAACTCAACCCGGATAAGACGGAGTGGCTGTGGGTTTTGCCTCCCAAGGACAATTCCATCTGTCCTTCCATTACCCTGGGGGGGGGAATTATTGACCCCCTCGGAGAGGGTCCGCAACTTGGGTGTCCTCCTCGATCCACACCTTACATTAGAGCATCATCTTTCAGCTGTGGCGAGGGGGGGTGTTTGCCAGGTTCATCTGGTGCACCAGTTGCGGCCCTATCTGGACCGGGACTCACTGCTCACAGTCACTCATGCCTTCATCACCTCGAGGTTTGACTACTATATTGCTCTCTACATGGGGCTACCTTTGAAAAGTGTTCGGAAACTTCAGATCGTGCAGAATGCAGCTGCGAGAGCAGTCATGGGCTTACCTAGGTATGCCCATGTTTCACCAACACTCCGCAGTCTGCATTGGTTGCCGATCAACTTTCGGTCACAATTCAAAGTGTTGGTTATGACCTTTAAAGCCCTTCATGGCACTGGACCAGAATATCTCCGAGACCGCCTGCTGCCGCACGAATCCCAGCGACCGATTAGGTCCCACAGAGTGGGCCTTCTCCGGGTCCCGTCAACTAAACAATGTCGGTTGGCGGGCCCCAGGGGAAGAGCCTTCTCTGTGGCGGCCCTGACTCTCTGGAACCAACTCCCCCCGGAGATTAGAACTGCCCCTACCCTCCTTGCCTTTCGTAAGCTGCTTAAGACTCACCTTTGTCATCAGGCATGGGGGAACTGAGACATCTCCCCCGGGCATATACAATTTATGAATGGTATGTTTGTATGTATGTGTGTTTAGAAAATGGGGTCTTTTAAATATTTTTAAATAGTAATTTAGATTTGTTGTAAATTGTTTTCACTTTGTTGTGAGCCGCCCCGAGTCTGCGGAGAGGGGTGGCATACAAATCTAAATAATAAATAAATAAATAATAAATACTGAGAAAAATGAATTTTGGACAAAAATTTACCAGAATAATTCAAACTGTATACTCAAAGCAGTCAGTTAAAATCATAATTAATGGAGAGACAACTGATACACTTCAAATAAATAAGGGAGTGCGACAAGGATGTCCACTATCCCCACTTCCCTTTATATTATGCACTGAAATTTTGCTAAACCAAATACGAAAAAATGAAGAAATAACAGGTTTAAAAATCAAAGGTCATGAGTTTAAGCTACAAGCATTTGCGGACGATATAGCCTTTATTATCGAAAATCCAATACAAATGGGCAAAAAATTAATGGAAGAAATAAACAACTATGGACAAGTGGCAGGACTGAAAATCAACAAAACTAAAACCAAAATTATAGCTAAGAATATTGGAGATTACAGAAAGAATTAAATACCTAGGAATAAACTTATCATCTAGATGCATAACACTAAAAAAAGATAATTATGATATACTACTAAAGAAAACAGAATCACAATTAGATACATGGACTAGATTACAAATCTCACTACTAGGAAGAATCGTGACAATAAAAATGACCATACTACCTAAATTTTTATACTTCTTCCAAACAATCCCAATTAAATTAGAAGGAACCTTTTTTAAAAAATTAGACAAATTAATATCCAAATTTATATGGCAGAAGAAAAGGCCAAGAATTAGACTCAAATGGACACAAGACAATCCCAAGCAAGGTGGACTTGGCCTGCCTGACTTCAAACTCTATTACCGAGCAGCAGTTCTAACTTGGGTTAGAGAGTGGATACTACTTCAAAACACGAGACTACTAGCTTTGGAAGGACATAACATTCAGTCTGGATGGTATAGCTTCATCTGGGACAATAAATCCACCACACACTCATACTTTAAACATCATCTGATAAGGAAGTCATTATTAGACAATTGGAATCTAATTAGGAAGCAACATTATTTTAAAATACCATTATGGTTCTCAAGTATTGAAGCAATAATCTATCCGAACACTCTAAGTCGGCAAAAATTATTAAACTATTCACAGTTATTAGATAAAGATTGCAAATTAAAAACACGAACACAGTTAAATGAAGACGGAATTAAAATAGACTGTTGGTCTTATTATGAAATAACATCTAGATTTCATGTGGACATAGGGAAATATGGAATACAGAGAAACTACACCCCATTAGATAAAATCTTATTAGTACCAAATAAAAAATCAATTACGAACATTTACAAAATACTTCGAGAACATCAAAATGTGGAGGAAATTGTAAAAGGGAATATGATTGCTTGGGCAAAGAATGTAGGCCACACAATACAATTGGATCAATGGGAAAAAAATGTGGCATACAAATTACAAAATTACGAAATCCACCGCATACAAAGAAAATGCAATAAAAATGTTTTACAGGTGGCACATGCCCCCTGCAAGGCTATCCAAAATGTACACTAATCTCAAACCCAACTGTTGGAAATGTAGGGAGAAACAAGGTTCATATTTCCATATGTGGTGGACCTGCAGACAAGTTAAAGCAATTTGGCTCAAACTTCAAAAGTGGATAAAAGAAATAATTAAGATAGAATTGGAAATGAAACCTGAAATATTTTTGCTTGGTATTATTGAAAATCAGATGAATAAGGAACATTACTACTTGATACAACATTTAATAACATCAACGAGAATCACTATAGCACAATTTTGGAAAAATGAAAATATGCCAAACGAATGGAATTTAATTTAAAAAATGTGCTGAAGCAGATAAATTAACAATGGAACTAAAAGAAAAAGAAAAAACAAAATACTACCAAATATGGGAAGAATTTTACATCTGGTTAAATAAAAGAACATCTCTTGATAGTGCTGCGAGATAAAGAAATAACTTAAAGAACAATATTATTAAACAACCAATATAATTTTAGTTTTGTTTATTTGATAAGAATCTATAACATAAGAACTAAACTACAACAATATACAACTTAAACCACTGATCTTAACACCGCCAATTTTTTTTTTAAAAGAGAGGACGTTGTCAACAGTCCCTACTACAGGAAGAGAGAAGAATATATCTCTTGCTTGTTTTTTCATTTTTTATGTAAATGTATTGTTTGTAGTTTTTGTCTCATTGTATATATGTAAATAAAAATTATTTTTTTAAAAAAAATAGAATGTATTATTTATTTAATTAGCCAGTAGATGGCAATTTTTAGTTAGCATCTATGGTTATAATTAGTGTTGGGCGAACCGAACCCGCACAATTCGGGTTCGTACAGAATTTTGTGGTGTTCGGCATGCCGGACCCAAAACCAATTTTTTTAAAAAAATTGTGCTTTAGTTCGGCATTTGTGCCGAACACCGCGAAAGCCACCGCGCGGCTGTCATCTGCTGAGAAGAGGAGGAGGAGCCGGGCGCCGGTGGCAGCGGAGGAAGGCGAACACCGGGAGGCACAAAGGAGCTGGGGAATCCCACGAAGAGATTCCGGGGGCGGAGCTTTGACGTCACGTGCACCGGCAGATTGCTAAGGAATCCATGGAATCCAGGAAGTGATCACCTTGGCATCCTTAGCAACCTACCGGTATACGTGACATCAAAGCTCCACCCCCAGAATCTCTTCCCCAGCTCCTTCAAAGGGTGGTCTTTTCATGTAAAAATAAAAGTTTTAATTTTCACGTGAAAGGACCTCACTTTGCTTGCGGCGCCACTGCGGCGTCCTTTTTCGTAAAAATAAAAATAAATAAAAATAAAAAATCCGTAAAAATAAAAAATGATGGGATTCCGGGGGCGGAGCTATGGCATCACGAACCGTTTGGGTTCAGCCAAATTTTGCGCAAAGTTCATCCCAAGTTGCCGAACCCAAGCATCGTTGGGTTCGCCCATCACTAGTTATAATCTATGGTTCCTTTATGTTCTGAGGAGAATTTCCTGCAACAGTTGTGACAGTTGAAAACATTAACCAGCAAGGCCCATCGTGACTGTACGTTGTATAATTTATTTGATCTTTATGGTTACATACAGTAACCATCCTCTGCTAAAAATCTTTATGGCTATATAATAATCCTCTACAATTTCTATAGAATAAA
Source organism: Erythrolamprus reginae (assembly GCF_031021105.1). Lineage (NCBI taxonomy): Eukaryota > Metazoa > Chordata > Lepidosauria > Squamata > Dipsadidae > Erythrolamprus > Erythrolamprus reginae. The sequence continues at coordinate 188,978,983 of NC_091951.1, read as the reverse complement.
ACAGCATTTCTAACAACTCTTGATTTCAAGGAATTGCCTATCACTGACATTTCCTTCTTTTCCTTTGATGAATTATTTCATTTGTAAGGGTCCCCAATTAAAAAATAGCTCACGGCAGCATACAACATACAATACGCTCAAACCAAACAGATAAACATTACAATGAGTAGAATGGGCAAAAGGATGGAATAATGCCAGCTCCAGATTTTTCATAGGCAGGTGGAGACTGGCTCAAAGACTTAATATTTCCCCATGTATGAAGGCAAAATTATTTATCCCAGGATAATGTTGGGGGATTCAAGCAGGGTCAATGACTGGATCAGAGGTTTAATCTTCAAAGTTTTAGACTTGTGCTGGAGCCCATCCACAGGGTGATTCTCTCTCACCAGAATGTTTCTTTGTTTTTCAGATCTTTCAAGATGTGTTGCTCCATTGGTCTGAGCGTATTGTTTTGGTTTGTGTGTATTTTTTGCCTCATGGTATGTTTTTCTGTTTCTTCCATCTCTGATCTGTTGAATATAGAGTCTAATGCTGCTATAAATCCTCTTAGGGCGGCATCTTTCATGTTCTGGTAAGAGAGAAGTTCCATGAGAATGGACACAGCACAAATAAAAAAACCTAAATCTCTGGTCCCGTTGACTATCCCTGATTGGATCCTTATGTTTTTCTTTTCCTATGGTTTCTTAGATCTGGATTATAAAAATCCATTTGAGATATAGGTGACACATGAAATATCTGTACATTTATCTGCCGCCATCACATGATCCCATCCTCTCTGAAAGCATTAGATTTCTTCACGTAATATCTTTCAGTGTTCCTGTTTTCTATATTTTCCATTCCTGTATTAATGGTAAATAAGCTAATTTTCTTTAAAATCAATCAATCAATTAATCAATTTTTTTTTTGACCACTGGTCAAATGGACTGGAATATAGTGTAAATACAAATCATGACGACAAATGGCAGATGCATACTATGTGACACAATACATATGCTCAGCCATGAAAACATGCACAGAAAGATCCAAAAGGTAACAAGATTCATTCAGAAGGAGGGTAGAAGAAGTGGATCTGTGTAACCAGGTGAGTAGCATAGAGAAGAGTGTTTGGATACCTAGCAAAGGTTGCACCAAAGGAGGCATTCCGCACTAAGGCTAAATCTCTAGGGGGGCATAGAAGGGTCACAAGCGCTACTGTTCAACAGGAGCACAAGACAAGGAGAAGAACATATTGCATTTTCCTTTTAGCTAGTAGATGAACAGTGACAAGTGGGAGGAGATGCAGCATGTTTATGCTCCCTATAGGGGCCCAAAGTTGTTAAACTTTGGATGGAATCTAAGTTTAAAGATTAGGTAAATATGCTCTTAGGATTACTACTGTGTCCATTAGCACAAAACAAATAGCATCATATTGCCAGGGTTAGCATACATCAGAAGAGAGACCTTGTACCCTGCCCCCTCTGCTGAATCATACCATCCTTCATTGATGGAATTGACAATGATTTGTCTTAGGACAAAGATACAGAGCATGGCCACAAATATGTGACGGATTGTGCGGAAACAGATTTCCACACTGTAATAACCAATCCTGACTCTGTATTTTCCCACCTAGGATAAGGGGACAGCCCATATTTCCTGGCTGTCCTTGGGACATAACACATCATGTCTGGACTGAACTGTCTCCTTACCCCTTTGTGAATGAACCCTTTCCCCCCTGGAAATTCAGTTCCTTACTGCATTCCATAGCATCTGGAAATAATTAATGCTGGATTCACACTACTTGCAATAAAGAGATGTTAGTTACATTTCTTCCTCCTGCCTCTTCAGATGAGAACTTAAGAGAATCTATATTAGGTGAAGAAGCGCAAAAGAAACAAATGCACCAATGTAACAATGCAGAATTACTTATTGTACAATTGCAATACTATTTTAAAGAAAAGAATGGAAAATTAATAAACTCTATTTTAAAAAAAGAGAATCTATATTTAAAGATTAGGTGAATATGCTGTGAGGATTACTACTGTGTCACTTAGCACAAAACAAATGGCATCATATTCCCAGAATTAGCATACATTGGAGGACAGAGCTTCTACCCCACCCACTCTTTTGAAACATACCGTCCTACATCAATGGAATCCACACTGATTTGTTTGAGGACAAAGATACAGAGCATGGCCACAAATACGTGAAGGAGTGTGCGGAAATGTTTCACCTCCAGCAACGTGCTGTAAAAGAGAGACAAGTTGCCAGCAAGTAAGTGATAGATGTTGGGAGTGATGGGCAGCTGGAGATCATTGGACAAGACTTGAGACCCAAATATTTTCATTTAGTCTTCTGTGCAAAACCATGTAGCTTCACTTGTACAAAAGAAATAACATTCAGGTGACTGGGAGAAATGTTTCATCTCTTATGATATACAGGTAGTCCTCAACATATGACTGCAATTGAACCCTTGGACCAAGCAGGAAACTCATGTCTGTTGAGAATGCAAATAGCCTTATTCAAATATGCTAGTAATAACTATTTGTACTATCATGCTAATTAATTAATCCTTTCAAAAATACTTCATTTTGTTTCCTATCCATAGTATCCTTATTATACTCTCACTCTACCTACCAGAGTGTCTCAGCATTGTGTGGCTATGGAGCATGCTCAGTCTTAATGGGCTGTTTCCAATCTTGGTGTTTGTCGACAGTAGAGTTCATCAATTGGAACCTGGGGCCTTAGAGATCTAACAACTTTGCATAATATTGTCCCTCTGACTAAGTCTTGTTCATATCATGGCCAGGCATACTTACTCAATCAAGGACCGTTGATGGACAAAGATTTTGTTCTTCAGTAGCTCTCCTTTCTCTGTGTAAGATAAAATTTCAAAGCAGCTAATATTTAATATTGCTCCCTAAACCAGTGATGGCGAACCTATGGCATGGGTGCCATATCGCCTGTCACCCGAGCCATTGCCTAGCACAGCTTCAACATTTATTTATTATTTATTTATTACTTAGATTTGTATGCCGCCCCTCTCCGAAGACTCAGGGCGGCTCACAACATGTAGAAACAAATCATAAGCAATCAGACAAATTTAAAATATTTAAATATTTAAAAACCCCATATGCTAACAGACACACACACAGACATACCATGCATAAATTAAACGTGCCCAGGGGGAGATGTTTCAGTTCCCCCATGCCTGACGGCAAAAGTGGGTTTTAAGGAGTTTACGGAAGGCAGGAAGAGTAGGGGCAGTTCTAATCTCCGGGGGGAGTTGGTTCCAGAGGGCCGGTGCCGCCACAGAGAAGGCTCTTCCCCTGGGGCCCACCAACCGACATTGTTTAGTTGACGGGACCCGGAGAAGGCCCACTCTGTGGGACCTAATCGGTCGCTGGGATTCGTGCGGCAGGAGGCGGTCTCGGAGATATTCTGGTCCGATGCCATGAAGGGCTTTAAAGGTCATAACCAACACTTTGAATTGTGACCGGAAATTGATCGGCAGCCAATGCAGACTGCGGAGTGATGGTGAAACATGGGCATACCTAGGTAGGCCCATGACTGCTCTCGCAGCTGCATTTTGCACGATCTGAAGTTTCCGAACACTTTTCAAAGGTAGCCCCATGTAGAGAGCATTACAGTAGTCGAACCTCGAGGTGATGAGGGCATGAGTGACTGTGAGCAATGAGTCCCGGTCCAGATAGGGCCACAACTGGTGCACCAGGCGAACCTGGGCAAACGCCCCCCTCGCCACAGCTGAAAGATGTTGTTCTAATGTGAGCTGTGGATCGAGGAGGACGCCCAAGTTGCGGACCCTCTCTGGGGGGGTCAATAATTCCCCCCCAGGGTAATGGACGGACAGATGGAATTGTCCTTGGGAGGCAAAACCCACAGCCACTCCGTCTTATCCGGGTTGAGCTTGAGTCTGTTGACACCCATCCAGGCCCCAACAGCCTCCAGGCACCGGCACATCACTTCCACCGCTTCATTGACTGGGCATGGGGTGGAGATGTAAAGCTGGGTATCATCCGCATATTGATGATACCTCACCCCATGTCCTTGGATGATCTCGCCCAGTGGTTTCAGCGGTTTCATGTAGATGTTAAATAGCAGGGGAGAGAGGACCGACCCCTGAGGCACCCCACAAGGGAGAGACCTAGGAGTCGACCTCTGTCCCCCCACTAACACCGACTGCGACCGGCCAGAGAGGTAGGAGGAGAACCACTGAAGAACAGTGCCTCCCACCCCCAGCCCCTCCAGCCGGTGCAGAAGGATACCATGGTTGATGGTATCAAAAGCATGCTGGCCAGCTGATTTTTGGCTCACACAGAGGCTCTGGGAGGGCATTTTTGGCTTCCAGAGAGCCTCCAGGTGGATGGAGGGAGGGCATTTTCACTCTCCCCGGCAGTGTTCCCCGTAAGCTGTGCGCGTGCACATGCGCGCACCCCAAAGTACCCCCCATGCAACCTTTTTCATGGGCGCGCGCTCCCCATCCCCCTGCCAGCCTGCGGGGGGGGGGGGGAGATGGGGAGGTGCCGGCAGTAGAAGGGAAGGGAACCGCAGCCACCCCTGCCTCCCCACAGTGCCTCCGGCCCCTTCGCGCTCTTGGCCTTTCAGCACTGCCCCCCGCCCGCCCGATCCGCCTCCTCTGCTCCTCCGCTGTCTCCTGCCTTGGGGCGCGACTTCTCCCGTGGCAGGGGCTGTGGCTTCTCCTTCTCCACTTCTGCGTTCCCAGCCAGGGAGCTGCAAGAGAGGGTTTTCTCCACACGCTTCAGGAATGCCCGCCCCACCTCTCTCGCAGCCCCTTTGCTGGGAGCGCTTTTGTCCAGAGCTTTCAGCAAGGGGGCTGCAGTAGAGGCAGGGCAGGTGTTCCCGAAGAGCTCAGAGAAAGCGCTCTCACAGCCCCCTCGCTGACAGAGAGAAGGAGAGAGAAAGTAAGTGAGAAAGAGAGAGAGAGAGAGAAAGGGGGAGAGATAGAAAGAGAGGGAGAAAGTGAGAAAAAGAGAGAAAGAGCAAGAGGGGGGAGAGAGAAAGAGAGAGAAATGACTCTTAATTTAAAGCATATGGTAAAAAGCACCCAAATAATAACAGAGAAAAAAAACCCAGCCATTTGTGTATGTGTGTGTGTGTGAACTCTTGAACCATTTCCAATAGCTCACCTATTATTGGAAATGGTTCAAGAGTTCACACACACACACACACACATACACACACACACACACACACACAAGGGCGGAGAAGACAGGAATGGAAAAAGAGGAGAAGATAGTAATAATAGCAATAGATTTTGGTTTTGTTTTCTTATTAATTTCTTTTAATAAAAAAGAAGGGATTTTTTTCTTATTTATTTACTTACTTACTTACTTACTTACTTATTTACTTAGTTATTTATTTATTTATTTATTTATCTATTTATTTATACTTCTATGACGCCCAGTCCCAAAGGGACTGTCGCTCAGACACTATACTTTTTCGCCCACACCGAAAAAAAATTAGAGGGAACATTGGTGGGAGGGACAAAAATGGGAGGCAAAAACTCATGGAGCTCAAGAAAGGAGAAAGGTGCAGGGGAGATGAGCACAGTGGGGGGGGGACAAAAATGGGAGAGAAAAACTCATGGAGCTCAAGAGCGGAGAAAGGTGTGGGGGAGATAAGCACAGTGGGGGGGACAAAAATGGGAGGCAAAAACTCATGGAGCTCAAGAGAGGAGAAAGGTGTGGGGTAGATGAGCACAATGGGGGAGACAAAAATGGGAGGCAAAAACTCATGGAGCTCAAGAAAGGAGAAAGGTGTGGGGTAGATGAGCACAATGGCGGAGACAAAAATGGGAGGCAAAAACTCATGGAGCTCAAGAAAGGAGAAAGGTGTGGGGTAGATGAGCACAGTGGGGGAGACAAAAATGGGAGGCAAAAACTCATGGAGCTCAAGAAAGGAGAAAGGTGTGGGGTAGATGAGCACAATGGGGGAGACAAAAATGGGAGGCAAAAACTCATGGAGCTCAAGAAAGGAGAAAGGTGTGGGGTAGATGAGCACAATGGGGGAGACAAAAATGGGAGGCAAAAACTCATGGAGCTCAAGATAGGAGAAAGGTGTGGGGGAGATGAGCACAGTGGGGCAGTGGATAAAAATGGGAGGCAAAACTCATTGAGCTCAAGAAAGGAGAAAGGTGTGGGGGGAGATGAGCACAGTGGGGGGACAAAAATGGAAGGCAAAAACTCATGGAACTCAAGAAAGGAGAAAGGTGTGGGGGAGATGAGCACAGTGGGGGGGACAAAAATGGGAGGCAAAACTCATGGAACTCAAGAGAGGAGAAAGGTGTGGGGGAGATGAGCACAGTGGGGGGGGACAAAAATGGGAGACAAAAACTCATGGAGCTCAAGAGAGGAGAAAGGTGTGGGGAGATGAGCACAGTGGGGGGGGACAAAAATGGGAGGCAAAACTCATGGAGCTCAAGAGCGGAGAAAGGTGTGGGGGAGATGAGCACAGTGGGGGGGACAAAAATGGGAGGCAAAAACTCATGGAGCTCAAGAAAGGAGAAAGGTGTGGGGTAGATGAGCACAATGGGGGAGACAAAAATGGGAGGCAAAAACTCATGGAGCTCAAGGTAGGAGAAAGGTGTGGGGGAGATGAGCACAGTGGGGGAGTGGATAAAAATGGGAGGCAAAACTCATTGAGCTCAAAAAAGGAGAAAGGTGTGGGGGAGATGAGCACAGTGGGGGTGACAAAAATGGAAGGCAAAAACTCATGGAACTCAAGAAAGGAGAAAGGTGTGGGGGAGATGAGCACAGTGGGGGGGGGGGACAAAAATGGTAGGCAAAAACTCATGGAGCTCAAGAGAGGAGAAAGTTGTGGGGGAGATAAGCACAGTGGGGTGAAAAATGGTAGGCAAAAACTCATGGAGCTCAAGAGAGGAGAAAGTTGTGGGGGAGATAAGCACAGTGGGGTGAAAAATGGAAGGCAAAAACTCATTGAGCTCAAAAAAGGAGAAAGGTGTGGGGGAGATGAGCACAGTGGGGGGGACAAAAATGGAAGGCAAAAACTCATGGAGCTCAAGAGAGGAGAAAGGTGTGGGGAGATGAGCACAGTGTGGGGGACAAAAATGCGAGGCAAAACTCATGGAGCTCAAGAAAGGAGAAAGGTGCAGGGGAGATGAGTACAGTGGGGGGGACAAAAATGGGAGGCAAAAACTCATGGAGCTCAAGAGAGGAGAAAGGTGTGGGGGAGATGAGCACAGTGGGGGGACAAAATGGGAGGCAAAAGTCATGGAGCTAAAGAGAGGAGAAAGGTGTGGGGTAGATGAGCACAATGGGGGAGACAAAAATGGGAGGGAAAAACTCATGGAGCTCAAGAAAGGAGAAAGGTGTGGGGGAGATGAGCACAGTGGGGGGACAAAAATGGGAGGCAAAACTCATGGAGCTCAAGCGAGGAGAAAGGTGCGGGGGGGGGGGGGTGAGCACAGATGGAGGGAAAAAATGGGAGGAAAAAACTCATGGAGCTCAAGAAAGGAGAAAGGTGCAGGGGAGATGAGCACAGTGGTGGGGACAAAAATGGGAGGCAAAACTCATGGAGCTCAAGAGAGGAGAAAGATGCAGGGGAGATGAGCACAGTGGGGGGACAAAAATGGGAGGCAAAAACTCATGGAGCTCAAGAAAGGAGAAAGATGCAGGGGAGATGAGCACTGTGGGGGGACAAAAATGGGAGGCAAAACTCATGAAGCTCAAGAGAGGAGAAAGGTGTGGGGGAGATGAGCACATTGGTGGGGACAAAAATGGGAGGCAAAACCCATGGAGCTCAAGAGAGGAGAAAGATGCAGGGGAGATGAGCACAGTGGGGGGACAAAAATGGGAGGCAAAACCCATGGAGCTCAAGAGAGGAGAAAGGTGTGGGGGAGATGAGCGCAGTGGGGGGGGACAAAAATGGGAGGCAAAAACTCATGGAGGTCAAGAAAGGAGAAAGATGCAGGGGAGATGTGTCGCGCTGGAAATTGCCAGCCCCCAAAGACATTGAGAAACATCCAGTAGTTAGATAGTTAACTCTGTCTAGTAATGTAGCTCCTCCTGTGTGATGTAACCTGTTTGCTCACATCCTCTCTTCTTGATGAAGAAGGGCGGTCTCTAAGTTAGAGATCCATCTTTCGGTTCATCTTCTCTAGCTATAAGATGTGCCATCTTGTGTCTGTTCAGACATTTCTTATTTTTATACTTTTCTAATAAAAGTAATTTGTTCATTCGAACATGCTTTGTCTGTACTTCAATAACCATCACCTCCGGAAGGTCCTGGCTCACTCCTCACGGGCTGAGCGCCTTGCTTAAGGTAAAGGTCTTTCTAATCCCGACATGGTAGACAGAGCGACGGTTATTGTTGAAGGAACAGACCCCGCTTACACCCCGTAAGCTCACTAGAAATTTCTCCAAATGCCAGCGAAGAAGAAGCGCAACCCTCTTATGCAATCATACATAGATTCTCTCTCGAGCCAGCAGCTCGCCGAGCTCAAGGAGACTATTCGTGCTACGGATAGTAAAAGGAATCCTATCATGTCTTTGCATTCTGAGAAGGAAGCCTCTCCAGCTGACGACGGCATTCAGCAAACTGTAAGTCACTCTTACATGATTGATGATGTTGGGATTCGGGAGGAAGAATGTAAATCTGCCCAAGGGGGCCCCTCCGGCAGTATTTCCATTAACCCTAGTGATGAGGAAGAAGACGAAACGCTAACTCTATTCCCATCTCAATCATCTGTTATGCATGTAAAGGCGTCAGCCAAAATGAAGCATCTAGATGATTTCAGCTCTCTCACTTCTGCTAAAATAAAGGGGACATCCCTAAACCTGCAGAAAATTGAGGAGCTCATTGAAAAGGATGAGAAAGAAATTCACGCGTTAGAATCAGTCTGTCTTCACCTTGATAACTTACCTACTATGAAAAATAGTGAGCAGCAAGAAATCTATTTCAGTTATTTAAAAAAGGCTGATGATGCCAGGACTGAATTAAGATCTTTGAAGAAACTCCAGCTTAAACTTATTACAGAAAAGATGGAGGTAATGTCCCTGAGAGGTGCCACGTATGCTCATTCTCCAAAGGGAGAGACAGAAGGAATCCATTCCTCCTACGAACCCGAAGATAAGCATGCGCACATTAGCCATTCTCCAGTGATCACCCATTTCTTCCCCCCTGCTTCAACTAACATAGAGGACATTCCAATTGAGGAAGGGAGGGCTACTCAGCCCAGAGTAAAAAAGCCGGAACTCTTGCATTTTGAATCTGCTGACTATAGAAGGGGGGCGAATTCCCCCACTGCTACAAGTTACGCAGCAGCGGCCACTAGTGGATGGAATGCCCGAAAGGAAAAGGCATTACCTGAAACCAGACAGAGCTTTTCCCAAGCTGATATGGCAGCGCAAATGCAGAAACACCAAGTTCCATTTATTTCAGGTACTTCTGTTTCACCGCAGAGACCTCCAGTCTTTATTCCACAGATGCAAGCGCAACTTCCCCAGATGGGACAGCCACAAGGTTTGCCAGGAGGGGTTGGAGCTCAACTCCAGCCGCTCCAAGCAGTTCAGATGACTGCACCAACGAGGCAGACTATCACCTCTTCTGCTCTGAAAGGTGAGTTTGTGCTGTTACCTAATGGACACAATTACCGTAAGTGGCTTCACAGAATAAATTTGCACCTACTGGCTCATGACATAGATGGGATCGCTCATAATCCCCCAGTAAGGCGCTGGACTGCAGAAGAAAGGGAAGCTGACATAAAAGCCAAGCTACTCATTCTTATGAGCATGGACTCACAATTGTCAATAAGATATGACACACGTGACATTACTTCAATAGACGGCATGTTTAGGCCAGTATCAGATGAAGGCAACTACATACTGATAGCCAAGTTTAACAACACTAAACTTCCAACTGGGGGTGAACTTGCACCACACTTATCTAAGCTTTTAACTATGCATAAAGACTTAGAAGAAAGAGGATACCGCTATGATGACAATCAAGTAAATGCGGCTATTATAACTTCCCTTGGTCCTGAATGGAAGGAAGTTATTTACAAGTTCAGTATACTCCCACTGGCCCAGAAGACTACTCAAAGACTCTGTAACATGCTAACTGAAGAAGCAGAGTTGCTGAACACTGGCCTTAGACCTATGTCAGCAGCATTTAAACCTAACTTGGCCAAGGGCGGTCAGCAGAAAACAAGTACTCCAAAGTACTCACGCCAGAAACCTTTTAAGAAGGATGACACTCGCAAGTCTCCTGATGTGCAAAGTGTGAAATCTGGTGAAAGTGATCATCCACCTTATCCAACCCAGCCTAAAGGCGCACAGAAGAAAGGATCCAGAGGAAAGAGTTCTGGAGCTGCAAAGTCAACTCCCAAAGACTCAAAAGATGAGAAACCTACTTATGTTGGTACCATCCACCTCAGCATTGTTCCTGAAAAGAGTCCACTCTACGACATTCGTGAGTTATGGACCCTAGACAGCGGAGCAGCGGCACACATCGCATACCGGAAGGAATCCTTCACTGAGCTACACCAGACAGACGTCAAGGAAGTATTCGGAGTTGGTGATCTACGTTCCAACGTGGAAGGAAAAGGAAAAGTCTTCGTCAAAGAACTGGACTCCCTTATCTCAAATGTTTTCTACGTTCCAACTGCCAAGAACAACATCCTTAGTGGATATTGCCTGAGAGGAGAATTGAAGGTTGTAATAAACTTTGAACTTACAGATACTAACATTATCAAGGATGGCAAACTTCTTGCTACTGCCATTCCCATCAAAGGTGTTTTTTATTTGCAACCCAAACCTCCGAGCAAAGGTGGTATAAGTATAAGCGTTCCAAAGGGCGTTAGCACAGGTCCAGAGAGAAACCCTGGTGCCACCGCTAGTTCAAAGGCTCCTAAAGCCAATGAAACCCCTGAGGTTCCTAATGCTGTTACAAATGTTAAACATGTGTTAACAAATAAATCTTTTCATTCCAGGTGCATTCACAGATGGCATCGTCGCTTGGGGCATGCTTCTTACCCTGTCTTAGCAAAGATGTCTGAATATGTTGATGGTTTCAAAATTGATGGGGCTTGCAAGGTTTACTTAGATTGTAAAATTTGTAACTCAGCCAAGTCCAAGCATTCTCCAGTACCGAAGGTTGCTGTCCGATTGTGTACACGCATTTTTGAATTGGTCCATACCGACGTTGTCAGTCCATTTCGGCCTACTGTTGGTAAATGTAAGTATTTCTTAACTGTAGTTGACAGTTACTCACGATTTGGCTATGTTTTTCTTTTAAAACAAAAATCAGAGGCGTTTGAGGCTTTTAAAGGCTTTGCTGCAGAGATACTCACCCAACACGACGTCTGGATCAAGCGGATTCAAAGTGATCGTGGAGGCGAATTTATGTCACAAGAGTTCCAAGGATGGATGGCCAGAAATGGAATTCGCCAACAAACCTCATCACCCAGGACACCACAACACAATGGTGTGTGCGAACGCAGGAACGGGATTTTGCAGACAATGTTTCGTTGTCTCATTGAGGATGCAAACGTGGACTTTTCGTACTGGGGCGAAGCATTAAGGTATGCTAATTACATTGTTAACAGAACATGGAGTAGCGTCATACAAGACACTCCTTATTACTTGCTTCATGGCAAGAAGCCTGGTATTCAAAATATCTACATTTTTGGTTGTTATGCCACTGTTAACATTCCAGTTGAACAGAGAAGAAAAGGAGGTCCTGTGTCGGAAAGAATGAGATTCATCAGCTTTGATGAAGTCTCCAAGTACCACAAATTTACTGACTCTCATCACAGAGTTTACATTTCTAATTCAGCCAAATTTGAGGAAGACACAAATTGGTCCAGTATACATAGTAATGATACTTCAGTTTATTTTCCTAAGGAAGGTGTGGCGATACCTGATGACCAGGGAGCTGTGCCAGATATTCCTGATGTTCCAGATGATGAACAGCCTTCGACAGTCACAGAGGAAACCTCTGGTGATGAACTTGAAGGCGGAGATGATGATGAAGGATGGACCAGCGTTCCAAGACGTTCAAAGGGGACTACTAAAGGAACTCCTCCAAAGAGATTTGCACAGCAAGTATCTGAATCTCCTTATCTTTTCATGTGTAACAATCTTACACTTCCACCTGATCATTTTCACCAGATCAAACTTTTGCCTGACTCTGAACAAGAAAAATGGCATGAGGCTATGGAACGCGAACTGGACTGTTTAAAGAAACTTAAAGTGTTCCAAAAGGTGGAGCCTCCTAACAAGAAGAAAGTCATTGGCACACGCTGGGTGTATAAGGTCAAACAAAAACCTAATGAGGAAAAGCTGTACAAAGCTAGATTTGTAGCTCAAGGATTCTCTCAAGTTTATCCAGATGACTACACTGACACATATTCACCCACAGTCAGAAATGAGAGTGTCAAGATTGCCCTAATCACTGCTGTTGCTTTGGGCTTAGAGGTTTTTCAGTTCGATGTAGAGACTGCCTATTTGAACGCTGATCTGAATGAAGAGATCTACGTCAAGGGTGCTCCCGGATTCCAGGACCGAGAAGGTGAGGTCTGGTCTCTCAGCAAGTCTTTATACGGCCTCAAGCAGAGTGCCCTTATGTGGTACAAGTTATTATCCCAAAAGCTAAATTCAATGGGATTTATTAAGTCCGAATCTGATGAATGCGTGTTCACAAAAGGGCAAGGTAAGACTTATGAAATTGTTCTTGTTTATGTTGATGATATTGTTTATGTGGGTCTAAATGAAAGCACTAGTCAAACTTTTGCTAAGGGCCTTGAAAAACATTTCACCTTAAAAAGCCTAGGGCATATCAATGATTATCTAGGTGTTCAGTTTGAGAAAACTGAGAAGGGGTTCTCTCTTTCACAAGAAAGTAAGGTTGACCAACTTTTGCAAAATTGTAACATGTCTGATGCGCATACTTGTCGTTCTCCTATGCAAACTGACTTTTACAGGTTAACCCGAGAAGAGTATCCTGATTTTGAGAACAAAACATTGTACCGGTCAGTGATTGGATCGCTATTGTACATCAGCAGCTGGACAAGACCTGACATTTCACTGAGTGTGAATCTACTGTCCAGATACGTTGGCAAAGCAACCACGTTTCACTGGACTTGCATAAAGAAGCTGCTCAAATACATGAAGCTCACGAAGGGCAAGAAGCTGTACCTCGAGCCGGATCATGTTGAGTACCCTGAAGTGATTTGTTATGCAGGTGCTGACTGGGCAAGTGACACAGAAACACGAAAAAGTACTTCTGGTTATATCATGTTTTTAAATGGTTGTCCTTTCTTTTGGAAAGTTAGGCAGCAGAAGTTTATTTCTTGCTCTTCAACTGAATCTGAATATGCATGTGTTTCTGATTGCTGTAATGCATTAATGTCTCTTTTTCCTCTCATTGATAGTATTTGGGAAAGTCCTATGACACCAGTTGTTATTATGGAGGATAATATTTCAGTTGCATTCATTGCTGAAGCTGAATTTGTTGGAGCTCGCTCACGGCACATTCACATCCGGTATCAAAATACCAGAGAGAAGGTGAAGGAAGGATTCGTGAAAATTCAGTATGTATCCACTACTGACCAGATCGCTGACTTGCTGAATAAGCCATTGCCAGCTGATCAACATGAATATCTCACCAACAAAATGTGCCTCAAGTGAATTGATGTCTTGATGTCCTGATGTCCCTTATGTCTCTGATGACTGACAAAGAAGGGGTGTCGCGCTGGAAATTGCCAGCCCCCAAAGACATTGAGAAACATCCAGTAGTTAGATAGTTAACTCTGTCTAGTAATGTAGCTCCTCCTGTGTGATGTAACCTGTTTGCTCACATCCTCTCTTCTTGATGAAGAAGGGCGGTCTCTAAGTTAGAGATCCATCTTTCGGTTCATCTTCTCTAGCTATAAGATGTGCCATCTTATGTCTCTTCAGACATTTCTTATTTTTATACTTTTCTAATAAAAGTAATTTGTTCATTCGAACATGCTTTGTCTGTACTTCAATAACCATCACCTCCGGAAGGTCCTGGCTCACTCCTCACGGGCTAAGCGCCTTGCTTAAGGTAAAGGTCTTTCTAATCCCGACAAGATGAGCACAGTGGGGGGGACAAAAATGGGAGGCAAAACTCATGAAGCTCAAGAGAGGAGAAAGGTGTGGGGGAGATGAGCACAGTGGGGGGGGGGGACAAAAATGGGAGGCAAAAACTCATGGAGCTCAAGAGAGGAGAAAGGTTTGGGGGAGATGAGAACAATGGGGGGACAAAAATGGGAGGCAAAACTCATGGAGCTCAAGAGAGGAGAAAGGTGTGGGGGAGATGAGCACAGTGGGGGGGACAAAAATGGGAGGCAAAACTCATGGAGCTCAAGAAAGGAGAAAGGTGTGGGGTAGATGAGCACAATGGGGGAGACAAAAATGGTAGGCAAAAACTCATGGAGCTCAAGAAAGGAGAAATGTGCAGGGGAGATGAGCACAGTGGGGGGGGTGGACAAAAATGGGAGGCAAAACTCATGGAGCTCAAGAAAGGAGAAAGGTGTGGGGGAGATGAGCACAATGGGGGGGACAAAAATGGAAGGCAAAACTCATGGAGCTCAAGCGAGGAGAAAGGTGCGGGGGGGATGAGCACAGATGGAGGGAAAAAAATGGGAGGAAAAAACTCATGGAGCTCAAGAAAGGAGAAAGGTGCAGGGGAGATGAGCACAGTGGTGGGGACAAAAATGGGAGGCAAAACTCATGGAGTTCAAGAGAGGAGACAGATGCAGGGGAGATGAGCACAGTGGGGGGACAAAAATGGGAGGCAAAACTCATGGAGCTCAAGAAAGGAGAAAGATGCAGGGGAGATGAGCACTGTGGGGGGACAAAAATGGGAGGCAAAACTCATGAAGCTCAAGAGAGGAGAAAGGTGTGTGGGAGATGAGCACAGTGGGGGGGACAAAAATGGGAAACAAAACTCATGGAACTCAAGAAAGGAGAAAGGTGTGGGGTAGATGAGCACAATAAGGGAGACAAAAATGGGAGGCAAAAACGCATGGAGCTCAAGAAAGGAGAAAGGTGCAGGGGAGATGAGCACAGGGGGGGGACAAAAATGGGAGGCAAAACTCATGGAGCTCAAGAAAGGAGAAAGGTGTGGGGGAGATGAGCACAGTGGGGGGGAAATGGGAGGCAAAACTCATGGAGCTCAAGAGAGGAGAAAGGTGTGGGGGAGATGAGCACAGTGGGGGGGACAAAAATGGGAGGCAAAACTCATGGGGCTCAAGAAAGGAGAAAAGTGTGGGGGATATGAGCACAGTGGGGGGGACAAAAATGGGAGGCAAGACTCATGGAGCTCAAGAGAGGAGAAAGGTATGGGGGAGATGAGCACAGTGGGGGGGGACAAAAATGGAAGGCAAAAATTCATGGAGCTCAAGAGAGGAGAAAGGTGCAGGGGAGATGAGCACAGTGGGGGGGACAAAAATGGGAGGCAAAAACTCATGGAGCTCAAGAGAGGAGAAAGGTGTGCGGTAGATGAGCACAATGGGGGAGACAAAAATGGGAGGCAAAAACTCATGGAGCTCAAGAAAGGAGAAAGGTGTGGGGGAGATGAGCACAGTGGGGGGGGGACAAAAATGGGAGGCAAAACTCATGGAGCTCAAGAGAGGAGAAAGGTGCGGGGGGTGAGCACAGATGGGGGGACAAAAATGGGAGGCAAAAACTCATGGAGCTCAAGAAAGGAGAAAGGTGCAGGGGAGATGAGCACAGTGGTGGGGACAAAAATGGGAGGCAAAACTCATGGAGTTCAAGAGAGGAGAAAGATGCAGGGGAGATGAGCACAGCGGGGGGACAAAAATGGGAGGCAAAACTCATGGAGCTCAAGAAAGGAGAAAGATGCAGGGGAGATGAGCACTGTGGGGGGACAAAAATGGGAGGCAAAACTCATGAAGCTCAAGAGAGGAGAAAGGTGTGTGGGAGATGAGCACAGTGGGGGGGACAAAAATGGGAAACAAAACTCATGGAGCTCAAGAAAGGAGAAAGGTGTGGGGTAGATGAGCACAATGGGGGAGACAAAAATGGGAGGCAAAAACGCATGGAGCTCAAGAAAGGAGAAAGGTGCAGGGGAGATGAGCACAGGGGGGGACAAAAATGGGAGGCAAAACTCATGGAGCTCAAGAAAGGAGAAAGGTGTGGGGGAGATGAGCATAGTGGGGGGGAAAATGGGAGGCAAAACTCATGGAGCTCAAGAGAGGAGAAAGGTGTGGGGGAGATGAGCACAGTGGGGGGACAAAAATGGGAGGCAAAACTCATGGGGCTCAAGAAAGGAGAAAAGTGTGGGGGAGATGAGCACAGTGGGGGGGACAAAAATGGGAGGCAAGACTCATGGAGCTCAAGAGAGGAGAAAGGTGTGGGGGAGATGAGCACAGTGGGGGGGGGACAAAAATGGGAGGCAAAAACTCATGGAGCTCAAGAGAGGAGAAAGGTGTGGGGTAGATGAGCACAATGGGGGAGACAAAAATGGGAGGCAAAAACTCATGGAGCTCAAGAAAGGAGAAAGGTGTGGGGGAGATGAGCACAGTGGGGGGGACAAAAATGGGAGGCAAAACTCATGGAGCTCAAGAGAGGAGAAAGGTGCGGGGGGTGAGCACAGATGGGGGGACAAAAATGGGAGGCAAAAACTCATGGAGCTCAAGAAAGGAGAAAGGTGCAGAGGAGATGAGCACAGTGGGGGGGACAAAAATGGGAGGCAAAACTCATGGAGCTCAAGAGAGGAGAAAGATGCAGGGGAGATGAGCACAGTGGGGGACAAAAATGGGAGGCAAAAACTCAAGGAGCTCAAGAGAGGAGAAAGATGCAGGGGAGATGAGCACAGTGGGTGACAAAAATGGGAGGCAAAAACTCATGGAGCTCAAGAAAGGAGAAAAATGCAGGGGAGATGAACACAGTGGGGGGGACAAAAATGGGAGGCAAAAACTCATGGAGCTCAAGAAAGGAGAAAGATGCAGGGGAGATGAGCACAGTGGGGGGGACAAAAATGGGTGGCAAAACTCATGGAGCTCAAGAGAGGAGAAAGGTGTGGGGAGATGAGCACAGTGGGGGGGACAAAAATGGGAGGCAAAAACTCATGGAGCTCAAGAAAGGAGAAAGATGCAGGGGAGATGAGCACAGTGTGGGGGACAAAAATGCGAGGCAAAACTCATGGAGCTCAAGAAAGGAGAAAGATGCAGGGGAGATGAGCACAGTGGGGGGGACAAAAATGGGTGGCAAAACTCATGGAGCTCAAGAGAGGAGAAAGGTGTGGGGAGATGAGCACAGTGTGGGGGACAAAAATGCGAGGCAAAACTCATGGAGCTCAAGAAAGGAGAAAGATGCAGGGGAGATGAGCACAGTGGGGGGGACAAAAATGGGTGGCAAAACTCATGGAGCTCAAGAGAGGAGAAAGGTGTGGGGAGATGAGCACAGTGGGGGGGACAAAAATGGGAGGCAAAACTCATGGAGCTCAAGAGAGGAGAAAGGTGCGGGGGAGATGAGCACAGTGGGGGGGGGACAAAAATGGGAGGCAAAACTCATGGAGCTCAAGAGAGGAGAAAGGTGCAGGGGAGATGAGCACAGTGGGGGGACAAAAATGGGAGGCAAAACTCATGGAGCTCAAGAGTGGCCCTTGCTACCTCTCACTGTCCCTCCCCCCACTCCGTTCGCCTCAGCTTCATCTGCCCGACAAGCTCAGATTTAACCCATACAAGACCGAATGACTCTGGGTACTGCATCCGAAAGACTGTATCGACTGTCTATCCTTGACTCTAGTGTGGGGGAGAAATTGTCCCCCTCAGAACAGGCCTGCTATTTGGCTGTCCTCCTAGACCCACAGCTAAGATTAGACCAACATCTAAGAGCTGTAGCTAGGGGGACCTTTGCACTGGTTCATCTGATGCATCAATTTCGATCCTTCTTGGGTCAAGAGGCTCTCCACACAGTCACTCATGCCCTTGTCATCTCACAGTTGGATTATTGCAACACATTCTACATTTGGCTACCCCTGAAGAATGTTCGGAGATGACAATTGGTCCAGAATGCAGCCACACAAGTGGTTGCGGGTGCATCTAGCTACACCCACATTACACCAATCCTCTGCAAACTGTACTGGCTTCGTATTGGTCCCTGGGCTCAATTCAAGGTGTTGGTTATTACCTTTAAAGCCCTACATGACTCAGGGCCAGGTTATTTTCAAGACCACCTTCTACCTCATAGTTCCCAGAGACTGGTAAGATCCAACAGAGTTGGTCTTCTCCAGGTCCCATCAGCTAAACGGCTGGCGGGCCTGTAGAGAAGGGCCTTTTGTGTGGTGGGCCCAGCTCTCTGGAGCTCAAGAGAGGAGAAAGGTGCAGGGGAGATGAGCACAGTGGGGGGGGACAAAAATGGGAGGCAAAAACTCATGGAGCTCAAGAGAGGAGAAAGGTGTGCGGTAGATGAGCACAATGGGGGAGACAAAAATGGGAGGCAAAAACTCATGGAGCTCAAGAAAGGAGAAAGGTGTGGGGGAGATGAGCACAGTGGGGGGGGGGACAAAAATGGGAGGCAAAACTCATGGAGCTCAAGAGAGGAGAAAGGTGCGGGGGGTGAGCACAGATGGGGGGACAAAAATGGGAGGCAAAAACTCATGGAGCTCAAGAAAGGAGAAAGGTGCAGGGGAGATGAGCACAGTGGTGGGGACAAAAATGGGAGGCAAAACTCATGGAGTTCAAGAGAGGAGAAAGATGCAGGGGAGATGAGCACAGCGGGGGGACAAAAATGGGAGGCAAAACTCATGGAGCTCAAGAAAGGAGAAAGATGCAGGGGAGATGAGCACTGTGGGGGGACAAAAATGGGAGGCAAAACTCATGAAGCTCAAGAGAGGAGAAAGGTGTGTGGGAGATGAGCACAGTGGGGGGGACAAAAATGGGAAACAAAACTCATGGAGCTCAAGAAAGGAGAAAGGTGTGGGGTAGATGAGCACAATGGGGGAGACAAAAATGGGAGGCAAAAACGCATGGAGCTCAAGAAAGGAGAAAGGTGCAGGGGAGATGAGCACAGGGGGGGACAAAAATGGGAGGCAAAACTCATGGAGCTCAAGAAAGGAGAAAGGTGTGGGGGAGATGAGCATAGTGGGGGGGAAAATGGGAGGCAAAACTCATGGAGCTCAAGAGAGGAGAAAGGTGTGGGGGAGATGAGCACAGTGGGGGGACAAAAATGGGAGGCAAAACTCATGGGGCTCAAGAAAGGAGAAAAGTGTGGGGGAGATGAGCACAGTGGGGGGGACAAAAATGGGAGGCAAGACTCATGGAGCTCAAGAGAGGAGAAAGGTGTGGGGGAGATGAGCACAGTGGGGGGGGACAAAAATGGGAGGCAAAAACTCATGGAGCTCAAGAGAGGAGAAAGGTGTGGGGTAGATGAGCACAATGGGGGAGACAAAAATGGGAGGCAAAAACTCATGGAGCTCAAGAAAGGAGAAAGGTGTGGGGGAGATGAGCACAGTGGGGGGGACAAAAATGGGAGGCAAAACTCATGGAGCTCAAGAGAGGAGAAAGGTGCGGGGGGTGAGCACAGATGGGGGGACAAAAATGGGAGGCAAAAACTCATGGAGCTCAAGAAAGGAGAAAGGTGCAGAGGAGATGAGCACAGTGGGGGGGACAAAAATGGGAGGCAAAACTCATGGAGCTCAAGAGAGGAGAAAGATGCAGGGGAGATGAGCACAGTGGGGGACAAAAATGGGAGGCAAAAACTCAAGGAGCTCAAGAGAGGAGAAAGATGCAGGGGAGATGAGCACAGTGGGTGACAAAAATGGGAGGCAAAAACTCATGGAGCTCAAGAGAGGAGAAAGATGCAGGGGAGATGAACACAGTGGGGGGGACAAAAATGGGAGGCAAAAACTCATGGAGCTCAAGAAAGGAGAAAGATGCAGGGGAGATGAGCACAGTGGGGGGGACAAAAATGGGTGGCAAAACTCATGGAGCTCAAGAGAGGAGAAAGGTGTGGGGAGATGAGCACAGTGGGGGGGACAAAAATGGGAGGCAAAAACTCATGGAGCTCAAGAAAGGAGAAAGATGCAGGGGAGATGAGCACAGTGTGGGGGACAAAAATGCGAGGCAAAACTCATGGAGCTCAAGAAAGGAGAAAGATGCAGGGGAGATGAGCACAGTGGGGGGGACAAAAATGGGTGGCAAAACTCATGGAGCTCAAGAGAGGAGAAAGGTGTGGGGAGATGAGCACAGTGTGGGGGACAAAAATGCGAGGCAAAACTCATGGAGCTCAAGAAAGGAGAAAGATGCAGGGGAGATGAGCACAGTGGGGGGGGACAAAAATGGGAGGCAAAACTCATGGAGCTCAAGAGAGGAGAAAGGTGCAGGGGAGATGAGCACAGTGGGGGGGGACAAAAATGGGAGGCAAAACTCATGGAGCTCAAGAGAGGAGAAAGGTGCAGGGGAGATGAGCACAGTGGGGGGGGACAAAAATGGGAGGCAAAACTCATGGAGCTCAAGAGAGGAGAAAGGTGCAGGGGAGATGAGCACAGTGGGGGGGGACAAAAATGCGAGGCAAAACTCATGGAGCTCAAGAAAGGAGAAAGATGCAGGGGAGATGAGCACAGTGGGGGGGGACAAAAATGGGAGGCAAAACTCATGGAGCTCAAGAGAGGAGAAAGGTGCAGGGGAGATGAGCACAGTGGGGGGGGACAAAAATGGGAGGCAAAACTCATGGAGCTCAAGAGAGGAGAAAGGTGCGGGGGAGATGAGCACAGTGGGGGGGGACAAAAATGGGAGGCAAAACTCATGGAGCTCAAGAGAGGAGAAAGGTGCAGGGGAGATGAGCACAGTGGGGGGACAAAAATGGGAGGCAAAACTCATGGAGCTCAAGAGTGGCCCTTGCTACCTCTCACTGTCCCTCCCCCCACTCCGTTCGCCTCAGCTTCATCTGCCCGACAAGCTCAGATTTAACCCATACAAGACCGAATGACTCTGGGTACTGCATCCGAAAGACTGTATCGACTGTCTATCCTTGACTCTAGTGTGGGGGAGAAATTGTCCCCCTCAGAACAGGCCTGCTATTTGGCTGTCCTCCTAGACCCACAGCTAAGATTAGACCAACATCTAAGAGCTGTAGCTAGGGGGACCTTTGCACTGGTTCATCTGATGCATCAATTTCGATCCTTCTTGGGTCAAGAGGCTCTCCACACAGTCACTCATGCCCTTGTCATCTCACAGTTGGATTATTGCAACACATTCTACATTTGGCTACCCCTGAAGAATGTTCGGAGATGACAATTGGTCCAGAATGCAGCCACACAAGTGGTTGCGGGTGCATCTAGCTACACCCACATTACACCAATCCTCTGCAAACTGTACTGGCTTCGTATTGGTCCCTGGGCTCAATTCAAGGTGTTGGTTATTACCTTTAAAGCCCTACATGACTCAGGGCCAGGTTATTTTCAAGACCACCTTCTACCTCATAGTTCCCAGAGACTGGTAAGATCCAACAGAGTTGGTCTTCTCCAGGTCCCATCAGCTAAACGGCTGGCGGGCCTGTAGAGAAGGGCCTTTTGTGTGGTGGGCCCAGCTCTCTGGAACTAACTACCCCCTGAGATCCAGACTGCTCCCACTCTATTGGCCTTCCAGAAAGCATTAAAGACCTGGCTTTTCTGGCAGGCTGGGGCCGTTGATCTTGCAATTTGCAAGATCAAGCCTGAATGATATGCGTGTAGGTGATTTTTAAACTGTTTTTAAAAATCTTTTATGATGTTTTTAAATGTCATAAAAGTCTCCAGAGAAGAGCGGCATAGAAATCCAACCAACCAACCAACCAATCAACCAACCAAATAAATAAATATTCTATATCCTGTTGTAAGCCACCCAGAGTCCATCGGGAGTTGGGCAGCATAGAAATACATTAAATTAAATTAAAATTAAAGTGACATTAACAGAATGCTAATATTTGGGGGCTAGGATGCAGAATTTGAATAATTCCAGTGACATTTCTGAAACAGATTGTATAATATGTTTTTTATTTGAAATAGGATCCAAAACAACAATTCATTCCATTTACAGAAAATGCTTTTTTCTTTCATGCAGTCATAGTTACAACATGCACTATATGTTGCTAGTGACGCCTACATAAATATATCAAATATATGTTCATTCTATAAACATTTTTCTTACACATTATATAGAGAGTCAGTTTATTTCAATTCAGTCTATGTTTAAGTATAAGCTCTTTTTTTTCTTTAAGATTAGGAATTACATGGAAACCCATGCAGGCAAGTGAGTGGATTGGCAGAATAAAAATGCTCAGCTCCTCTCTACATAAGAGAGTTGGTGAGAAGAGTGCTTCCAAGATAAACCTGATGTTTTTTTATTACTGTTGTTAGCCGCCCCGAGTCTATGGAGAGGGGCGGCATACAAATCCAATAAATAGATAGATAGATAGATAGATAGATAGATAGATAGATAGAGATAGATACATACATACATACATACATACATACATACATACATACATAAATACATAAATACATAAATAAATAAATAAAAAATATAGCTCTCTTCTCCTGTGAATGCAATTCCCCAATAGTCTAGGACAGTGTTGGCGAACCTATGGCTCAGGTGCTACAGGTGGCATCGGAGCCATATCTGCTGGCACTTGAGCCATTGCCCTAGCTCAGCTCCAACATGAATGTGTGTGCCATCCAACTGGTTTTTGACTTGCACAGAGGCTCTGGGAGGGCATTTTCTTGCTTTCAGAGAGCCTCGGGGGGGGGGAGGTGTTTTTACCCTCCCGCAGCTCCAGGGAAGCAAGCTTTTCCCAGCCTCCAGGGAGCCTCCGGGGGCCGGGGGAAGCTGTTTTCTCCCTCCCTAGGCATTGAATTATGGATGTGGGCACTCACGCATCTGTGATATTATACGTCCACCCTCTTTTGGCACCCGAGGAAAAAAAGGTTCACCATCACTGGTCTAGGAAAACAATATAAAAATGTACAGGATTTAATTCTGTAGGCCAAGAAATTGAGAAACAACAAAATGGAAAGTGTTGGTTTATGCTCTCAAGCAGTATATTTAGTAACTAAGCAAAATCCTAAACGTGGATTAATAAGACACATGAAAACCAAAACAACGGAGATGAAATTATAAAAGTTTTTTCCAGGAAAAGTGACCTTGGAATGATATATTATTTTAAAGAAGGAAAAACCTTGATATTTGAACTGGAGATTGCCTCTGCCTTACTATAAATTGTCTGTTATATTCATTGGATCGATAGATTTAAAAGAATGAATTGAACAAGAATAATGAAGAGAAATTTCTGATTTGAAGCCTGAGCACCATTTTGGGGGAAAAGAAAGGGTGTAACTTCCAGAACTTTTCCCCTTTGTTTGCACATATAATGTTGTTTGCATCCTAGGATTTTTATTAATATTGATTGTTTCTTCATTGCTTATTTGACCCCTATGACAATCATTAAGTGTTGTACCACATGATTCTTGACAAATGTATCTTTTTCTTTTATGTACACTGAGAGCATATGCACCAAGACAAATTCCTTGTGTGTCCAATCACACTTGGCCAATAAAAAATTCTATTCTATTCTATTCTATTGTTAAAATGACATCATTTGGAAACAAAGAAATGGAAAGCACACACCAGGATATTAAAACAGCATATGGGAATGAAAACAATACTTCAAATTATCGATCGTATAGATCTAAAACTGGAAAATATAATGGGAAAACAAATGCCATACAGAAAATGTAAGAAAGTATGGAGAACTTTGGAAGACCAAAAGAAACAGGAACCAAGAAACAAGCAACCAGAAAGAAAATGCAACAAAGGGACTATTGAAACACAGAAGGAGAAAAAGGTAGCAAAGCAGAATGGGACAATCTTTGGTAAGAGAAAGCTGAACAAAGAAAAGAAAGCTAAAAGGGAAAAGAAAGACAAAGCTAGAAAAGAGGACATAAGAAAATAAGAAGAGCCATGCTGAATCAGACCAAGGCCCATCGAATCCAGCATTCTGAGTCACACAGTGGCCCACCAATTGCAAAAAGAGAAGGCAAAACCCTCCCTTTCCCTTTACCCCCAACAAATGGCACCCAAGGGAATCAATATTAGACAACAAAAAAGGAAAAAGAGAGGAAAGATACAGTATTTTAATTAAAAAAGATAGTTAAAGACAGAGATGAGAGAGCTAAAAGAAATATGGGGGAGGTAACAAAAAAAATGAAAAGAGGATTAAAATATTGCACTAGGGTAAAAGAGAAATAATAAAATAAAAAGGGCTACATATAATTAGTAGCAAGATGTTTGAATATAAGTTTGATAATAGAAAATATGAAGATTGAATTTTAAATATGTTTTATATGTGGGGGGAAAAGGAAAAGTAATATCTGAGAATGTAAGCTTGATGATAGAAAATATATAGAAATGAATGGCATATGAATACTTTGTGTTATGCTGGGCTCTTCACTAATGGCTCCCAACCAACCACAAAAACTTTGTTCACTGTAATAATAATAAAATATATGTATGAATATTATGTAGAACCAAAGTTATAAAATAACACATGAAAAGATAAGATAGAAAAATATAAGAAAATAAAAAGATTGAAACAAGTAATAATAAACTTTGGAATACAAGTTTATTGATAGAAACGTTGTGATGTGAACCAGTGGCAAAGGTAAGTTAATTCCAACCCTGCTATTCAGTATTACATAATCACATCCTGGAAATGATTGAACGCCTGAGTGGTGTAGGAGAAGAAATAAAATATTTTCAAGTCACAACACCATTACTTAGTGATTTATCATAAAGTTATAAAATCCTTTTCACAGCAATTCATGCAGGTCCAGATGTCAAACTAATTTTGGAATATGTTAAGACAGTGATGGCGAACCTATGGCACATATGCCACAGGTGGCATGCGGAGCCATATCTGCGGGTACGGGAGCTGTTGCCCTAGCTTAGCTCCAATATGCACATGCATACCAGTCAGCTGATTTTTGGCTCACACGGAGGCTCTGGGACGACAATTTCAGCTTCCAGAGGGCCTCCTCAGGGGGGCTGGGGGGTATTTTTGGCACTCATATGGGTGCAATAGCATGTTCACACATGCTTTCGGCACCTGAGAAAAAAAAGGTTCACCATCACTGTGTTAAGGGAAAGCTTGTGGATGCAGAGTCTGCTTTAAAGATGAAAAAAGGAATAAAAATAGTTACATGAAGCAAGAAACATGTGAATGTTTTGTGTGCAAGAAAAAGGGCCATTTAAAAGCAGATTGCAGAGTCTGGAAAGCTGGAATGGAAAAATTAAAAAAATAAACTGATTGTTCTTCAGATAATTAGCATGCTTTTCAATCCAAAACTTGCACCTCATAATTGCAGGCATAGTGTGTTGATTCAGAAGCTACAAGTCACATGACAGATAACAGAAATTTCTTTATTCAACTCGAGCAGAGGAAAACAGAAAAAAATCATTGCAGTTAATGGGCAAAAAATGGAATCAGAATGAATAAAATATGGTTTTCTTTCCTGTCCTGCTTCCCAGAGTTTCTCCAGAAAGATGCTTGTGAAAAATATCATGTATGTCCCTATTGTTGAAACTAATCTTTTGTTGGTGAAGAAGTTCACAAAACAAGCCAATGTAGTAATCTTCTGAAGGGACAGTTTGGCCATCAAAAAAGGGAGATACCTTACTTGCAAAGGCTAAAATTACTGATGAACTGTATCAGCTGAAGTGCAATCAGGTGTTTAATACTGTCAAGGAGGAAAAACATTCAAACTGCATTCATACATGGTATAGATGACTTGGACATAAAAGTCCTAATAAAGAAATTAACCGAGAATGACTATGCAAGTGGAATAAAAATTAGACCATATGATTAAATAATGAAATGCATTCATTATATTAAAAGGGAAAGATAATAAGAGAAGCCTTTCCAAAGCAGAGTAACAGCAGGGTTTAAAAAACCTATGGACTTACTGTAATTCATTCCTATCTTTGTGGTTCAATGAAAACATTGACTCCAGAAAAGAAGAGGTGTTTTCTCACTTTTATAGATGATTACTCCAGGTATATTACACAATATATATTACATAATCAAAGTGAAGTACCAGAGAAAGTAAGTAACAAATTTGGCAAAATGCCAAGTGTCTTGCACACAGACAATGGAACTGAATTTATAGGTAAAAACACACAGGCGATTCTCAAAAAACATGGCATAATAATTCAAGTTTGTCCTGTACCATTCAACCCAGAATAAAACAGGATTTCAGAAAGAATGAATCATCCTTTGTGAGAGTGGAAGAACTTTGCTGTTTGATGGAGATATACCATCCACTTATGGGGAGAGGCAAATATGATCACATGCTACCTCTAAATTCAACTACCAGGAAAATCCATTGAGAAAACTCCATATGAACTGTGGAATGGAAAAGCCCTAAATTTAAGCCATTAATTGTTTTTGGAAACATGTTCTTGTGGACACCTCAAAAGAAAAGTTAAACCTCTCGCCAACAAAAATCTCCTGCTAGCAGATGGCACTAGCAAACAGTCCCAGAATGTTTTTTTCTTTTATTTAGTAATTTGCATATTTCTTCCAAAAAAGCAATAAAAATCAATATTAATTAAAATCAATAGCTCTTAATTCACAGTTTATTTAAGTCCAAATTTTTCCCATAGTGGATTTTAGTTATAACTTTCCAAGATATTCAATGCATTAAGTAGAACACTTCCACTGTTTAGTTAGCCACTTCCTCCAACTTTCCCTGTATGTTGTCTCCTTTAATCTTGAAAAGAAAAAAGAAAATCTCAAATTCTTTTTTGGCAAAAAATAGCTCACCAGATCAATCAGCTACTTTTCTCTTCAACCTCTGGCACTTCGCTTAAACTACCTTCCTTCCCAGATAATTTCCAACTTTTAAAATTGATCAAATCCTTGTGTTACGTAGCCGTCACGATTTATACAGCTTTAATAAGATGATTCCTGCTGCTGCCAGTCAAGGCCCCAGATTGGCTCTCTGTGGGGAATGCCAACCCCAAAACAGATCGCTGACAATGTCTCCTTCTTCATAACTCCTACAGGAAAATTCTGGCAACAGGCATTTGAGATCCCCCTGCGGAACTCTGTGTCACCGCGGCACTTGGCCATGCCCCTCTCCTGGGCCCATAACCAATATGCGGAACTGTTGAGTTTTCAAGGACATGCAATGAGGAAAATGTGGGATTCCAGCTGATATCGAGGAGATATGAGTAACATACCACTCCAGTCTTTCTTTTCTCTAGACTTGCCATACCTGTTTCCTGCAACTGTTTTTCCTGTTTTTGCTCCCAGGCTCTTAATCATCTTAGTTACTCTTTGCACCTTTTCCAAAATCTCAACCTATTTTTTATATTGTGGTGCTGAAAACTGGATGCAGTATTCCTGATGTGGTCTTACCAAAGATTTATAAAGCAGTACTAATATTTCATGTGATTTTGATTTTATGTCTCTGTTTATACAACCAAGGATTGTATTAGTTTTTGGCTGCTGCTGTAAACTGCTGGATCATATTTAAGTGATCATCCACACTAGGCTCTAAGGATCTTCTCAAAGTTACTGTTTATGAGATAGGTTTCACCAGTTTGCACTTGTATGTTTGGTTTTCCTGCCCAGGTTGAGATCCCCTTCTATTCTCTCATCTAAGTCATTTATGAATATATTGAATAATACTGGGCCTAAGATGTAACCTAGTGGTACTGCTTACTTTCCTTCATGTGCCTTTAAGGATTACTCATTGAGCACAGTTGAAAATCCAACAGGTAGTGATGCAGTCAATCCCACATTTTTCTAGTTTACCAAGAATATCATGGTCTACTTTGTCAAATGCCTTGCTGAAGTCCAAGTATACTATGTCCACATAATTTTCCTGGTCGGCTAATTTAGTAATGTGTCAAAGAATGAAATAAGATTGATTTGGCACAATCAGTTTTTATTTCCAAATATAGTTGCAAAAATCATTCACCCTATATGGTAGGCATTGAAATTCGATGATTGAATGGATATTGTTGGTTCCCTTCCTCCACTGCTGCGGATAAAATGAATAAAAGCCTAAAGGTAGGAAATATAAGCAGTATATATCTGCTTATAAATAAATATATCTACTTATATCTAAGAAGATATAAATTGTGTGTGTGTGTGTGTATCTGTGTGTAGTACATTTCAAGGTGGAGCTTTGTAAGACTTGGAGGCAACCGAAGGTTGTCATTTATAAATTTATTAGAGCCCTTTTTCCTGGAATTTGAGCACCAAGAAGACCCATGAACTTCACACAGCAGGGATCTTTTTAGATGTTCTGTCTCTACCAGATGAGATTCTTTGAACTTATAAACCAGCTTTTACATTCCAACTTTTTACCCAAGTGGCTTCAGACAAAGGGAACCCTTCCAATGGAATAGATATTGCAATTGATCCCTGAGCAGTCTGGGATCTAATATTGTTTTCACTTCATAATGTGGCTCCCCTTGTATTACTACAGGGGGAGGTGGTGTTTGGGTTTGTGGTCTTATATTTGACCGAATCACTGGCTTTCTTTCTTTCTTTCTTTCTTTCTTTCTTTCTTTCTCTCTCTCTCTCTCTTCCTCCCTTCCTTTATTTAAATTAGATTTATATGCCACCCCTCTCTGAAGACTTACTTTAGTAAGCTGCAATGAAATTTTCCCCAATATTATAGGTAATGCAAGCTGCAGTGACTGGGTTTTATAATTTTTACTATTGGGAATGAATCCAAGAATTTTGGCCCTAGCTTTTTGTTGGGCATTCTCAATTGGATGTATTTAGTGGACAAGAAAACTTTATCTCCCACTTGGAAAAGGAGCTAGTGTGATCAGTGCTTGTCTGCTTGCTTCTTATAGGCTTCCACCACTTCAGTTAGTGCTTTTTTTGGTATTCTTCCATCCTTTTCTCAGCGTCTCCAGCACTTCGAGCAAGCCGTGTCTATCATGGCATCTACATCTCCTTCTGTCCCCATTTCTAGCACCATAATCTTCACTTTGAGGAGAAAGGGATGGGTTGTCTTCATCCTTTCCCCCTTGTCCTCTCTTGGGGGTGATTCCTCTGCTGACAATGTCTTGGTGTTGCCAGAGGGGGCATGGAGCTCCTCTGCTTGCAGGGCCCAATGTCCCAGCTCAGTTGGCTTCGCTCCCTTTAAAAGACCAGGCCTGGCCAGCCCTTGGTAGCACAATGGGGACCAGTGCCAGGCACTTGGAAGCTCGATGGCTGGATTGGGCACAACAATAGCATTTCACACCCCTTGTTGGTTTGGGACATGGGGCCGCAGCTTGCACATACATGGTTGGCAGAGTGATGATATGCCAGGGGCTCCATCCAATTCCCCCCCCCCCCCTTGCTGGCTGTAGTGGCTGGCCTGTCCCTTGTGCGGCACCATTCGGGGGGAGGGTTCCTGGCCCCGACAGCTGACTCTGTGTGGTCAGACCCAGCATCATAGGGGTTTTGCTGGGCTGCACCATTCATGGAGGCAAGCCTAGGCTGCAGGGGACCCCCTGACATCCATTGGCATTGCACCCATCCTACTCCGGGGAGGAAAGCCCACCCAGTTGGGGTCTGCTACTTCTGCTGATCATCAGCTGTCAACAGTTTGGCAGATTGAATCTCACGGGAGAAAGAGGAAGTAGTTGGAGAAAGGAAGCGGTGGAGTGGAGAGAGGAAGTAAGGAGAGAAGGAAAGGAAAGTAGATGGAAGAGTTGGACAGAGTGAGAGGGGAATGAGAAAGAAAAGAATAGAGATTGACAAACGTATTAATATGATAGAGGCACAAATAAGGAAATATAAGAGATTAGATAGATTTATGTAACTATGTATGTTATTGATATTTTATTAAAGGTATATGCATTGATATATGTATGGATGTAGAGTTAAAAAATAAAAAATACTGGAAACAACAATGAATACTGCTGGTGGTAATTCAGATTCCCTTCCTTCACTGCTGGAGGTAAAATGTTGAATGAAAGTCTAAAGGTATAAAATATAAGAAGTATTTCTGATATTGTTGAACTCTAACTCCCATCACTCCTCATCAATGGACTGGATTTCACCTGTATCTGGAAAGCTGCCTGTCACTAAAAGTAACACAGTTTGGATTATAGCCGGGATGTGGGATAACCTACTTTTTAGGATGATGCTCTCACATTTTCTTTTAAGTAGGTTAGGAAAGAAAGATAGTTTTGTAAATTTTGGAGGCAATCAAAGATTGTCATTTATAATTTTTCCTTTGCCCCCTTTGCCTGGAATTTGAGCACCATGTACTTGACACACCATGAATATTTGTAGATGTTTTGTCTGCACTAGATGAGAGCCTTTAAACCTACAAACTCAATTTTAGCACCCTCATGATGATGAATTTCCAAATACAGCTTTGAAAGTCCTTGTTGAGAGACCTCGTTCTTGCAGCAGCAGAGTAATGTGCTGTACTTGTCAGATGCAATTTTTGAAGCAAAGTAGGGTAGGGCAGGTTGGAAATAGTTTCTTATGGGTGGCAATACCAGGAACGTGGAATCAGTTTGCCCCAGAAGGTCTTCTGAAAAAAAGAAAACAATGACTATGTCAAGAGAGAAAGAACAGCTAGAGAAAACATCCTTAAATACCTATAGTAAATGGTCAACAATTCCCAAGAGTTAACAAACGTTACTTCCTTTTTCCATACAAGTATTCTTGTCTTTATCTTAATCTTATAAAGTGGGAATCTAACATAGGCTCATGGTCTTCCTCCTCCTCTAAGTCAGACTCTACTGTCATTGGCATATCTGTCACCTCTGTTGCTACTTCAGGTTCAACCAGGTCTATTTCTCCCTCACTCTCACTCTCTGTATCAGCTGGCAACACCACTGGTCCAAGGTACCAAGATAGGCCTGGCTCATCCTCCTCAGAATCTCTCATTACCAGGATTGGTCGAGGACCACTCACAACACCTTCCAACCCTTTTTCTTAACTTTTTCTTTCTTTTATTTTTTTATATTTTTTTTGAAAATAAATTTATTAAATATATACAATAAAAACCAAATACAGAATGACAAAAGAGATATACATATTGTACATTTTAACATTTACACTCTACTTATGTAGTAATTGGGGAGTGGGAGAAGGGGGTTGTGAAGGGAGGGAAGTAGATATAGAAGGAAGGGGGATAGGGAAAAGAAGGAGGGGGGGATAGAGAAGCGAAAACCAGCGTTAGAGCTGGGTCTTTCATGATTTGCGGCCTGTAGTTTGAGCTCGTAGTTGGTGTGTTTTACCCTAAGGCTTTATCGATATGTTTTGTATGTAGTTTTTAGTGCCAATATGTATAATTGATTTAGGGGTTTATTTTCTTTGTAAAGTTGGAGTTCGTGTCGATCGATGTTTACAGTTTGTTGTTTCAATTTGATGTTATGATTTGTGATGTAAATTGCTATTTTTTCAAGTTGTTTTTGTTGGATATTTTTCTTGATGAATAATTTTTAGATAATTCCTTTTTTTTAACCAGAGGTACCATTTATCCCACGCTTTGTAGAAATCTGTCTCATCCTTGTTTTGCAGTTCCATTGTTAGTTTGGACATTTCTGCGCATTCCATTATTTTAATCAAGAGTGATAGGGTAGTTGGGTTTTTTTCTTGCTTCCAAAATTGTGCATATAAAATCCGTGCGGCTGTAATAATATGGATTATAATATATCTGTTTTCTTTACTAAAATTTTGTCTTGTGATTCCTAGTAGAAATAGTTCAGGTTTCGCATGGATAGTCTGAGAAGTAATTTGTTCTAGTATAGTTTTAATTTTTCCCCAATATTTTTGGGTGGTTTCACATGTCCACCAGATGTGGTAATATGTACCTGGTTTTTCCCTGCATTTCCAACATAATGGTGATAGATTTGGATACATTTTTGCAAGTCTAGCAGGTAGCAAGTGCCATCTGTAGAACATTTTATAATGGTTTTCCTTATATGAGGTTGCCATAGTTAGTTTATAGTTAGCAGTCCAAATTTTTTCCCATTCGTTTAAATAAATTGTGTACCCAAAGTTTTGTGACCACGCTATCATAGTTCCTTTAACTATTTCTTCAACAGTATCGTGTTGAAGGAGGATATTGTATATATTTGATATTTGCTTTTTTTGTGGACCAAAAATTATTTTATTGAGGGGGTTATTTTTTTGGAAGTCTGATTTGTTCTTATCTTCATTATATTTTGATTTTATTTGTAGGTAGTGTAACCAATCTACTTTAATACCTTTTTCCATGAGTTTTTGCTTAGGGATTAGTTCATTATTTTCGTTTAGTAGTTGGTCGTATGTTATAATTTTATCAGGGGTTAATGCATTCGGGTATATAATGGCTTCTGTTGGTGAAATCCATTTTGGGATGCAGAGGTAGTGGTTTTTTTTAATGAAGTGCCAGGTGTTAATTAAGGTTTTTCGGATGTAGTGTGATCTGAAATATGTTGGATTGAAGGTCATAGCCTTCAAGTGTTAATATTCTAGAATTTTTAAGTATTATCCATTCTTTCAGTAGGTTTACAATTGAGGCATGGTAGTATAGTTCCATGTTTGGTAACCCAAATCCACCCCTTGACCTATGGTCTTGTAGGTCCTTAAGTTTTATCCTGGCCTTTTTTTTTGTCCATATAAATTTACGAATTTTTTTGTGTAAGTTTTTGAAAAAGGTCCTGTTTAGTTTAATGGGTGCAGTTTGGAAAAGGTATAGAAATCTAGGAAGTATATTGCTTTTAATTACAGCAATTTTCCCCATTATAGAGAGTGGGAGTTTCGACCATCTGCAAAAATCTTTGTCCATTTCATTGATTAGTTTATCATAATTGTCTTTCTTGATAGTGCTGCAATTTGCGGTAATCCATAATCCTAAGTATTTAACTTTTTTGGCGGTTTTTATTTTAGTGGATTCTTCTAATTTTGATATCTGCTGTTTTGTCATATTTTTTGTTATCATTTTTGTTTTTTCTCTATTGATTTTTAGTCCAGCAATCTCTCCAAATTTATTTATTTCATTAATTAGGATAGGTGCAGATTTTAAGGGGTCTTGTACAATGAACACCATGTCATCAGCAAAAGCTTGAAGTTTGTAGTGTTCATTTTTAATTTTTATTCCTTGGATTTCCTTGTTGTGTCTTATTTTATTTAGTAGAACTTCTAGTGCAAAGATAAAGATCAGGGGGGCTAAGGGACAGCCCTGCCTCACTCCTTTTTTAATATTTATTGTTTCTGTCATATCATTGTTTATCAGTATTTTGGCTGTTTGTATTGAGTATATAGTTTTAATGAGTTCTGTAAATTTATTACCAAATTGCATTGACGCTATTTGTGTTGTAAAGAATTGCCAGTATAAACTATTAAAAGCTTTCTGTAGATCTACGAATAGGAATGCTACTGGTTTATCTATGTTTTTATCGTAGTATTTTCTTAACTTTTTCTTTCTTTTATTTTTATACTGATAACTTCCTTTTTTCAAATTCCTTTTCTTCCTTTTAAAAATATTATTTGTCTAGATCTACTCCTGACTCATTTGTCTGCGACTCGGGTGAGTCCCTGGTGACTGGCTGGAATATGGCCGCATCAGGGGCTCTCCACTAGATTGTGCCTTTGCGGCCTCTCCAAAGCAGTGGATCCTGGAGATCTCCTTGGTTCAATGAGGAACTCTGGGAGATAAAACGCCAAAAGAGATGCCTGGAGCGACGATGGAGGTCCAGTAACTCTGAAGCAGACTGAACACAGGTAGGAGTCTTTATCAAGACGTACTTTGTGGTGATAGAGGTGGCAAAATTTGCACATTTTACTGCTCTTATTGCATCTTATTATTGCATCTACAGATTCTTGCATAGCTGCCCTGTTTAGGGTGACCGGTTCCCTTCTGAATGGGGAGAGAGTGGTGGAGCCCTTACAGGGTAGAGCTGAGGAATTGGTTCAGTTTCTCACAGATAAAGTCAGGTCCAGATTGACCTGGATTCCAATTTGGCAATACAGACTGAGGTAACAGGGACAGTCCTGTTGTGTGGGATGAAAGAAGCAGCTGTGCAACCCCTCCACAAGAAACCACTATTGGATCCAACTGAGATGAAGAACTTTAGGTCAGTCTCCAACCTGCCCTTCTTGGGTAAGGTTGTAGAGAAAATGGTGGCACTCCAACTCCTGTGGTCCTTGGATGAAGCCGATTATCTTGACCTTTTTCAGTCTGGTTTCAGGCCCAGTCACAGCACATGTTTGGTCATGCAGATGGATGATCTCTGGTGGGCCTGGAATAGTGGTTATTCATCTATCCTGGTGCTTCCTGACCTCTCAATGACCTTCAATACCATTGACCATGATATCTTTCTGCAATGGCTAGAGGGGCTAGGAGTGGGAGGCACCGTTTTATGGTGGTTCTCCTCCTATTTTTCCAGTTGTTCACAGTCGGTGTTAGTGGGGGGGACAGAGGTCCACCCCTAGGCCCTTACTATATGTGGGGTGCCACAGGGGTCCATCCTCTCCCCCCAACTATTTAACATTTACATTAAGCAACTGGGTGATATCAGCGTGGGTTGAGGTATAATAAGTAGCAGATGAAATACATGCCAGTTAGTAGACTTGACTCTCTTGGAAGTATTTTCATTGATGAAAAATGGTATGAAGAAGGAACTCAAGACTTATTCTAACTCCACAAGATAAACTGTCTACTCACCTCCTTGAGTGGACAATGAATTTGCGCAAACAATTCCTGGGAATATAATGAGGAAATAACTGTCATGCCCAAAGAGAGGCATATCCATATGATGATGTTCCAGAAAGGGCCTTTTCTCTTATCATTGAGAACAAAGTTAAAGATCACTATGAAGAAAAACAGAAAAGGGTTAATTATGTATATTCTAGCCATTCTGAGCCAAGGAGATCTCTCAGTTATTGATTTCTAATAACTGTTACTTACAATAGTAGCATTTCTCATTATCAAATCTAAAATAACAGCAATTCCCATGTTAACTGGGCTTTTGAAAAAGCAAGATTTTGTTTTCCAGTTATTAATTTTGTTTCTGGCCTTGCTTTTAAATCAGTAAAATTGTTCATGTTTGAGATTATTTTTCTCTCCAATTAGAATAAAGAATCCTAATTTTCTCAGGGAAAAAAACCTCTGTTTACTCAGTCATCGACCCGCAGGATTTTGGGGGGCGGGGCGGTGGTGGTGGGTACACCACCAAAATAACTGTCTCAAGGATGAAAAAACAGCTTTCGACCTAACCATAGAATTCACCATCTCAGGCAGGAATACAATGCACATGGCTGCCTGGGGATTATGGAAAATGAAGTCCACTTATCTTAAAGTCACCAAGATTGAGAAACACTCATTGGGGGAGGAGGACAAGATAATGCCTTAAATCTTTCCCTAGCTAGTCTTTCTCAATTTGGGAAGTTCCACTTATTTATGCAAGCAATTCTTAGGATTGTCCAAAAAGTGCTTTTTCAAGAGGCAACTGGACTTTCTCATTTTTCTTCCAAGAAGTTTCTTCGGCTCTGATTTGAGGTTGGCCTTCTATTCCCATGGATGTTGACCTTCCATTCTCCACCATCCAGTCAAACCTGAATAAGCTTCTTGGATGAGAAGTGAAACTTTTTCAAAGAAAATCCAGAAAGTCCAGTTGCCTCTGGAAAATGCATCTTTGGGACAATTACCAGGACACTGTAGCCAAGATGCCTGAAGGCTAAGATGACTGAGCATACTGGAAATCATAATAATAGTAACTTGGGAGTACATGAGGTGGAGGTGGACATTCATTCTCCAAGCTTGTGGGTTGCTTTCCCAATGTTCCCCTACCAGGCTAGGTAACATTTTCAGTGGAATTTAGGGGATGTCAGTGTCAGTATTCTGCTAATAAGGTCTCTGTGATGGTGAGGTCACATAAGGTCAGGTTCTTGTGAAGGGTCCTGTGATAGATCAGGTGGTGGATCAGGTGTAAATCACTTAAGTTAATTGGGCTTTTGAAATTGAAGTTGGCGCTCTTGTAATGGGTTAAGGTTTAAGGTTAGATGGATCACAAGACCCAACACAAGACCCTGACCACTGGCGTGATATATTTTGAATAAATTTGGAGCAATTCCACCTACCAGTGGTAAAAATAATGTACCAGAAAAGGATATAAATATGTGCCAATTGGGAAGTTTGGAAATTCCAAATCAAACAAGGGTAGCACAGAATGAAAGAAAGTTCACCAGAAGCAATCCATGCCACATTATTATTATTATTATTATTATTATTATTATTATTATTATTATTATTATTATTATTATTATTATTATTATTACAGGTCTTGCTTGAATCTTCTAAGGAAAGGTTCAGTCCATTTCTTGAGGCAGTACTTACCTCCAGTTATGGCAAATAGCACAAACAGGACAGGATAGAAGAAGCCAAAAGTCAAGGTGGTTATGTATTCATGGAAAAACGCTGACAAAAGGAAG
Organism: Erythrolamprus reginae; assembly: GCF_031021105.1. Taxonomy (NCBI): domain Eukaryota; kingdom Metazoa; phylum Chordata; class Lepidosauria; order Squamata; family Dipsadidae; genus Erythrolamprus; species Erythrolamprus reginae. The sequence continues at coordinate 188,942,534 of NC_091951.1, read as the reverse complement.
ACCATGAGCATAGCTCCAGCTCGGGTTCTCCTTCCAATCAGCTGGAAGAGAAGGAGCACAGCTGAATTATATACCTCATCTTGGTGTTCTCCAATAAACAATGAAGACATAGGCATAAAAGAATTACACACAGTAGGTTGGATTTATGGGGTAATATAGGGTGGGTTTGGCAAGCTTATCAGTCTTTTCAGGTAGTCCAGACAGTAAAACAGAGGTGACTTTCAGCAGGTACTGACCAGTTCTGGAGAACTGGTTGGGGAAATCTTGAGTAGTTTGAAGAACCAGTAAATACCACCTCTGATTGGCTCTGCCCCCATTTATGCCTTCCAAGTCTCAACTGATTGGGAGGAAATGAGGATTTTGCAGTAACCTTCCCCTGGAGTGGGGTGGGAATATAGATTTTTACAGTATCCTTTCCAGGGCTGAAGTTCTAACGGTTCGGTCTGGTCCAAGCATACCAGTAGTGGTAGCTATGGGTGGTTCAGAGAACAAATAATGGTGGCAGTGTGAGGCTCTGCCCACCCACCTGGTCTTCACCATTTTCATGTTGTTAACCCTCCGCACATGCGCAAAACCTTCTGCGCATGCACAAAGGGTGAAAAAGCACAAGCGACGGGGGCACCTGTGTGAGCAAAGTGGGTGCTTCTAAACTGGTGGGAAAGATATGTAGATTTCACTACCGATCCTTCCCCTGCCATGCCCACCAAGCCAAGCCATGTCCACAGAACCAGTAGTAAAAAATGTTTGAATCCCACCACTGCAGCAAACCAATATTAGTACATTTATTATAAGGATACAGAAATAGAATCTTGCAAGTCGGAAAGCACTTCCCCGATTCCCAGCCTTTATTTTCTGAACTGGAGAATAACTGCTGAGATGTTATTCTACCCCGTCCCTGCTCTGAGTTGAGACATCTCCCCTTGACCATTGCCCAGACTGCAGTTCTCCTGCCACCAAAGATTATTCTCATAGTCCATTACAGCCTTACCTACCCATAGAACATCTTGATAAATATAGATGTACAGCCAATCGTGTACAATCGCATTCCATGACCGAAAGAATGTAGAGAATGATGTGGAATTCCACCAATCCTAGGCAGGGAGAATGAAATGAAGAGCATGAAAATCACAGAAATTCTAGACTTGAAACTGGAACATCCTGTATTTTGGGAAGCAAAGAGACAATCCTCTCTAGATTATCTGTGTAGAGGCAGTCCTTGAGTTACAAAAACAATTGGGATTAGAATTTCCATCATTAAATCGGTGGGGAAACCAATGGGAAATTGCAACTGCCAATCAGGCAGGTAAGTGGCTCAAAGAAGAAACCTACTTAGTTGTACATGCAGTGGCAGCTGCCCAGATAGCATATGCTCAAAAAATGGAAATTAAATGTGATACTGATGGAAGAAGAAGTTCTGAATAAAATATTGTACTGTGCAGAAATGAATAGACTGACAATGAGAAAGATAAAGAAGATTCTGAATATTATAAAATATGGGTGAAATTTTATGGTTGGTTAGAGAAGAAATTTTGTTAGAAAAGGAAATAAGAATAAAGGAAAAGGGTGGTATTGGAAGTAACACTGATAATCCAGATGACAAAAATGAACAAGGAGGTATTACCTAAAATAAATCTGGAGAGGAAGGTGGAGGGAAAGAGTAAGAAATTAGATGGGAGAGGAAGTGAGAAGGGGTGAGTGAGTGGGAACGTAATCAGTAGAAGTGCCTCATGACTGGACAAGGGTTTTTCTTGTCCTTTCCCTTCTTGATGAGGGGAGCACAGGGGAGGCACTTAGGGGGGAAAGGGGTTATTCTTGTTTATTATGAGTGAGTGTACTATAATGGTTTTAAATGTGAATGGTTTGGGATCAGATTTGAAATGTTACAGGATATTGAGGATGGCTAAGCAAAACAAGGTGGATATTATGATTTTGACAGAAACACATAAAAGACGGGGAGGAAGGGATAAATTAGTTAATGATAGAAATTGGAAATGGGTATATGAATCTCGAGGAACGCAAAATAGTAGAGGTACGGTGATTCTTATTCATTAGAGCAGTGGTCCCCAAACTTTTTACACAGGGGGCCAGTTCACTGTCCCTCAGACTGTTGGAGGGCCGGACTATAAAAAAACCCTGCGGTTTTCTTAATGCCGTCGCCTTGAGGGAGCAGGAGGAGGTGAAGTGGAGCAAGTCCCCAACTCCTTGCCGAGTTTTCTCTTTCTTTCTCTCTCTCTTCCTTCCTCTCCTTTTTTTCTCTCTCTCTCTCTCTCTTTCTTTCTCTCTCTCACTCACTTTCTTTGTATCTCTCCCTCTTCCTTTCTCTCTCCCTCTCTATTCCTTTCTTTCTCTCTCTTTCTCTCTGTCCCTCTTTCTTTCTCTTACTTTCTTTCTCTCTCACTCATTCTCTTTCTATCTCTCCCTCTTTCTTTCTCTCTCTCTCCCTCCCTCCCTCTCTCTTGCTTTCTTTCTCTGTCCCTCTTTCTCTCTCTTTCTTTCTCTCTCACTCATTCTCTTTCTATCTCTCCCTCTTTCTTTCTCTCTATCTCTCTATCTCCCTCTTTCTTTCTCTCCCTCTTTCTTGCTTTCTTTCTCTGTCCCTCTTTCTCTCTCTTTCTTTCTTTCTTTCTTTCTATCTCTTTCTTTCTCTCTCTCTCTTGATTTCTTTCTTTCTCTCTCTCACTCACTCACTCACTCTATCTATCCCTCTCTCCCTCTTTATCTGTCCCTTTCTTTTTCTCTCTCTGTCCCTCTCTCTCTTTCTTTCTCTATCTCTCTTTCTGTCTTTCTCTCTGTCCCTCTCACTTGATTTTCTCTCTCTCTCACTCTTTCTTTCTTTGCTTTCCTTCTCTTTCTTGTTCTCTCTCTTGCTATCTCTATTTCTCTACCCTCTCTCTTGCTCTCTCTTTTTCTCACTTTCTCTCTCCTTTCTTTCTATCTCGCTCTCTGTCTGTTGATCTCTCTCTCTCACACACTCTCTTTCTCTCTCTCTCTTGTTCTCTCTTTCTTCCTTACCTCTCTGCTGAGGTCGGGGGCAGGGAGGCATGGCACCGGCACATCCGCAATGGGCATGGGCAGGGGCCGCCACGTCTCCCTTCTCCCACTGCCTATGTCTACCGCCGGCGCCTCCAGCCAAGCTGGCAGCAGTTGCTACGGGTTCCTCAGGTGGGATCTGTCACTTCCCTCCGGGCAGCTCAGCCAGGCGCCCGTAGAAAGTGCAATAATCTCTGCACTTTCTACAGCCGCCTGGCTGGGCTGCCCAGAGGGGAGTGGCAGCTCCCACCCGAGGAACCTGCAGTGACAGCCAATGGCACTAGATATAGGTGGGAGAAGGAAAGGGAACCATGGCTGCAGCCGCCCCCCCCCCGCCGTGGATGGGCAGGTGCTGAGCATCTCAGTTGTGGCATCCCCGCCCCATCCACCAACCAGCCCGCCTGGCGTGGAGCAGTGAGGCTCAACACCAGCACATTCGCAGCGTGCGGGACAGCCGCGGCTCTTTCTTTCACCCACCTCTGTCGTCTCCAGCCAAGCCAGCAGCAGTCGCCGCAAGTTCATCGGGTGGGTTCTGCCACTTTCTAATAATCTCTGCACTTTCTAAGGCCCCTTGGCTGGGCTGCCCAGAGGGAGTGGCAGCTCCCACCCAAGGAACCTGCAGCAATGGCTGCGGGTGGGAGAAGGAAAGGGAGCTGCAGCTGCCCCCGCCCGCCGTGGATGGGCGGGTGCTGAGCCTCTCGGTTGTGGCCTCTCCGCCCCCATCCCCCTGCCAGCCCACAAGGGGATGGGGAGTCCACACGCACACGCAACATTCAGAATAAGAAAAACCTTCGCCATTCAAAAAAAGAAAAACTTTAGCCGGCCTCACAGTTTCGTCGCTCCCCACCCCCAATTCCAACACCCGGCTCCATGTAAAATCTCGTGTGCTGCCGTGGGCTGGATAAATTGCCTCAGCGGGCCGCATCCAGCCCCCGGGCCGTAGTTTGGGGACCACTGCATTAGAGGGTTCTATTTAACCCTGCTGTGCTGTTCAGAAAAACTCCCTATTTGACCCGGACCACAAATTGATCATTTTAGGTACTTATATTTGGTCTTTTTGAAAGCTTTTTTCACTTGGAAACAAGTTTGAACATTTCTGCGCACATTGAAAGGAAAATTGAAATGAAAAAATTAATGCTTATTAGTTTATTTTGCTGATAAAATGCGTGCACCCCCGATTTTGTGAATTTCTTTTCAATTTATAGATAGTTTTGCTTGCAAAATGCATTCTATTTTACTAAAGCTAGTGTGGGATTGGTAGCCTGAACATTTCTGAACATAATTATATGATGCTTATTGGTTTATTTTGCTCATAAATGGGCCCCCATGCTTATACTCAAATAGGCTTATACTTGAGTAGGCTTATACTCGAGTATAAGACAATATGGTCTTATATTCGAAAATAAACCCATAAGCATCCATTTTTTTCATATCATTTCTATTTTTCTTATGATCAGGAATTTCAATTTAGTATATCAAAAGTTTTTGGGGGAAATTCCTTAGAGATTTGTAGCCTAAAAAAATAAACTGACACAAAATACTGAAAAAATGGGGGAGGGGCCTTTTGTGACCAAAATAAACAAATAATAATCATTTTTTTCTGTTCATTTCTATTTTTCTTATGATCAGGAATGGTCATTTTAGTATATCAAAACTTTTGGGGGGAAATTCCGTAGAGATTTGTAGCCTAAGAAAATATAAATTGACAAGAATTTCAGAAAAAAGTGAAAATGTTTGCAAGCAGCCAGGGAGGGGGGGGGGCGGCTTATTTCTGATTTAAAAAAACCAATAAGAATCGTTTCTTTCAGTTCATTTATATTTTTCTTATATTTAGAAGTGTTCAAACTACCAATCCCACACCAACTTTAGTAAAATTGAACACATTTTGCAAGCTAAACTATCTATAAATTGAAGAAAAATTCACAAAACTGGGGGGCTCCTGCCATTTATAATCAAAATAAAGCAATATGCATAATTATTTTCAGTTCAATTTTCATATCATTGTATGCAGAAATGTTCAGACTACTTTCCAAGTCAAAAAAGCTTTCAAATTGACCAAACATAAGCACTTCAAATGAAGAGTTTTCGATCCGGGTCAGGGTGACCCGGGAACAGTACAAGTGTGACTTTTTTTTCAGCAAGAAAGAAAACCCCCACCCCCCAAAAAAAATTCTCATAGAGAGAACTCCTGAAATGATGAAAAGTCATGAAATTTCAAGTTTCAGATATGCAGGGAAATTTTTTTACAGGATCTCAAACTTTGATTTTGGGTCTCACAGACCCTAACAGAACAGCAGGGTTAAAGAGGTTGGAGTGCAGAAAGATAGAGAAGGGAGGTGGTTGTTTGTTAAAGGGAAAATTAATCAAAAGAAATTGACACTGGTGGCACTTATGTCTCGAATGCAAAAACAAAACAATTTATAATAAATACAAAGAGGAAGTTGGATAACTTTATGGAGGGCACAACGTTTTTGGCAGGAGATTTCAATATTCAATTAACAAATGGGATCGGAAATAGTTGGATGTTACATTTAAATAGACTTAATATGGTGGATCTCCATGCAGATATACCAAATAGAGGCACTTAGTATTCAGCAAGATATCATACATTTAGTTGCATTGACTATATATTAATGAACAGGGTGGGCAATATACAAGTTTAAAAAGTAGATATAAAAAGTATTTGGTTGTCAGATCATGCCCCACTACTAGCAGAATTGGAAATAGGTCAGGAATGTAATCAAAGAATTTGGAGATATAATGCAGTTGTAACTTCTAGTGAACAAGATAAAGATAAATTGCAGACAGAGTTATGTGAATATTTTAGAATTAATGATGTAGGTGATATTAAACAATCAATTGTTTGGGATGCATGTAAGGCTTATATGAGGAGACAATGTATATGTATGGAAGTAGATATCAGAAAGAGGTGGGGTAGAGAAAGGGAAAGGAAGATAAGGGAAATAGATTTGAAACAGGAGCAGCTGAGATTAACTAAGAGTAGGGATTGGAATATTCTATTGAAGTTGAAAAGGAAACAATTGATGGTGTATGATGAGATCCAATGGAATAAGATGAGAATGACGATGTGACAAAAAATATTGAGCTGGGGGACAAAATCAATGCAACAAATGGCAAGATATTTGAAGAAGAGGAAAGAAAAATCATGTATATTAGCACGGAAAGACCTTAGTGGAGAGATTAGATATAATAAAGAGCAGCTAGAGAAGATAATGAGAAAATATTATGAGGATTTGTATAAAGAGGAGCAGGTAAATATAGGAGTCCTTAACAGTGGGAAAATAGTAAGTGAAGAAGATAAACAAATATTGAATGCAGAAATTACACAAGATGAAATTGTTAGAGTAATTAAAGGGTTAAAACAATGCAAAGCACCGGGCCCTGATGGGTTTACAGGAGAATTTTATAAAACTTATATATCCTGCAGACATGGAAGACTTCAGATATTGTTACCATCCCGAAGATTGATCGAGATTTAAGAGAGCCTGCATCCTACCATCCTATTAGTTTGGCAAATCAAGATGATAAAATATTTATGAAGATCTTGGCAAACAGACTCAAAAATATTCTACCAAAAATAATTGAAGAGGATCAATATGGATTTGTGAAGGGTAGGAAGATAAGTGAACCAATTAGAAATGTAATAAATGTGATGCACCATGCTACCGTTACTAAGAGGAAATTGGGAATTTTGAAATTAGATGTGCATAAAGCTTTTGATAAAGTTAACCATAGCTATTTATACAAACTATATAATTAAATATGGGGGACAAATTTTGTGGAATTATAAAAGTGATTTATAACGGGAATGAAGCGTATATAAGGGTGAATGGACAAAGAACACAGAGAATTAAAATTCAAAATGGCACCAAGCAGGGATGCCCTTTATCTCCAATGTTATTTGTAATAGCAATAGAGACACTAGCTAATAAGATAAGACAAGATAATATTTGGGTAGGATATAAAATAGGGGAATTAGAAATGAAACTAAACCTATTTGCAGATGATGCAATTATATTGACCCAGACCCCGATGGAGATGATTAAAGGCATAAGAAATATTTTGCAAGAGTTTAAACAGGAATCGGGATTGTCGGTCAATATGGAAAAATCAGAGATTATGTGTTCAAATACAGATCTGAGAGAACAGATAGAAATTAGGAAAGAATCAGGGTTGAAGATAAGATTAAAGAAAATTAAATATTTGGGAATTTGGTTATTGAGAAACCCAGCAAAAATCGAGGAGGTGATTTATAGGCTAACATGGAGAAACATTATTGGGTTGAAGAAGATAAGAGACCAAGAATAAGGAAAAAGTGGTTAAAAGTGAATGAAAAAAAGGGTGCATGAGGAATTCCTTGTTTGGAGTTGTTTAGAGAAGCATTTCAAATTTAAAGATTAATGGAGCTGCAATTATTCAAAAATAAATGGGTGAAATTGGAAAAACAGATAAGTGGGATGAAGAATAGAGAATTAATTTTTATAAGGTGGAATAGGACCTATTAGATAAATTAATAGGTCCCATGAAAGGGACTATGGAAATTTGGAAAAATGGCAGGGGAAAATAGGATTACAGTAGTCCCTCACCTATCGCTGGTGTTACGTTCCAGACCTGGCCGCGATAGGTGAAATCCGCGATAGGGAATTTATCGACTGATAGTACTTATTTAAGTATTTATATTGTAATTGTTTGGTAAGTTTTCATTGTTTTAAGTGTTTATAAACCCTTCCCACACAGTATTTATTTTAGATACAGTATTTAAATACAGTATTTACAATTTTAGATATATTTGTTTTTAAAAAAACCTGCCGATCGAGTTCGGTGGGCTGTTTAAATCTGCCGATCGACTTCCTCAGAAACCCGCGATGAAGTGAAGCCGCAGTAGGTGAAGTGCGGTATAGCGAGGGACTACTGTATATAAATCAAAACTGTCATCACTATATGTAATAAATAGAGATAACGAAATAAATCTAAATAGGATTATAGGAGAGTTGAAGGGAAGAGGGATAATTAAGATAGAACAGTTATATGATAAGGATTTTATTTATTTATTTTATTACTTAGATTTGTATGCCGCCCCTCTCCGAAGACTCGGGGCGGCTCACAACATGTAGAAACAAATCATAAGCAATCAGACAAATTTAAAATATTTAAATATTTAAAAACCCCATATGCTAACAGACATACACACAGACATACCATGCATAAATTAAATGTGCCCAGGGGGAGATGTTTCAGTTCCCCCATGCCTGACGGCAAAGGTGGGTTTTAAGGAGTTTACGGAAGGCAGGAAGAGTAGGGGCAGTTCTAATCTCCGGGGGGAGTTGGTTCCAGAGGGCCGGTGCCGCCACAGAGAAGGCTCTTCCCCTGGGGCCCGCCAACCGACATTGTTTAGTTGACGGGACCCGGAGAAGGCCCACTCTGTGGGACCTAATCGGTCGCTGGGATTCGTGCGGCAGGAGGCGGTCTCGGAGATATTCTGGTCCGATGCCATGAAGGGCTTTAAAGGTCATAACCAACACTTTGAATTGTGACCGGAAATTGATCGGCAGCCAATGCAGACTGCGGAGTGATGGTGAAACATGGGCATACCTAGATAGGCCAATGACTGCTCTCGCAGCTGCATTTTGCACGATCTGAAGTTTCCGAACACTTTTCAAAGGTAGCCCCATGTAGAGAGCATTACAGTAGTCGAACCTCGAGGTGATGAGGGCATGAGTGACTGTGAGCAATGAGTCCCGGTCCAGGTAGGGCCGCAACTGGTGCACCAGGCGAACCTGGGCAAACGCCCCCCTCGCCACAGCTGAAAGATGTTGTTCTAATGTGAGCTGTGGATCGAGGAGGACGCCCAAGTTGCGGACCCTCTCTGAGGGGGTCAATAATTCCCCCCCCAGGGTAATGGACGGACAGATGGAATTGTCCTTGGGAGGCAAAACCCACAGCCACTCCGTCTTATCCGGGTTGAGCTTGAGTCTGTTGACACCCATCCAGGCCCCAACAGCCTCCAGGCACCGGCACATCACTTCCACCGCTTCATTGACTGGGCATGGGGTGGAGATGTAAAGCTGGGTATCATCCGCATATTGATGATACCTCACCCCATGTCCTTGGATGATCTCACCCAGCGGTTTCATGTGGATGTTAAATAGCAGGGGGGAGAGGACCGACCCCTGAGGCACCCCACAAGGGAGAGACCTAGGAGTCGACCTCTGTCACCCCACTAACACCGACTGCGTCCGGCCAGAGAGGTAGGAGGAGAACCACTGAAGAACAGTGCCTCCCACCCCCAGCCCCTCCAGCCGGTGCAGAAGGATACCATGGTCGATGGTATCGAAAGCCGCTGAGAGGTCAAGGAGCACCAGGACAGAGGATAAACCCCTGTCCCGGGCCCGCCAGAGATCATCCATCAACGCGACCAAAGCGGTTTCCGTGCTGTAACCGGGCCTGAAACCCGACTGCCGGGGACCTAGATAATCAGCTTCTTCCAAGGACCGCTGGAGCTGGAGTGCCACCACCTTCTCAACAACCTTCCCCATAAAGGGAAGGTTGGAGACTGGACGATAGTTATTAAGCACAGCTGGGTCCAGGGAGGGCTTCTTGAGGAGGGGGCGCACAAGCGCTTCTTTATAGAGTGATGGAAAAACTCCCCTCCCCAAGGAAGCGTTGGTAATCTCCTGGGCCCAGCTCCGTGTCACCTCTCTGCTGGCCGAAACCAACCAGGAGGGACACGGATCCAGTAAACAGGTGGCGGAACTCACAGCTCCAATGGCCTTGTCCACTTCATCAGGTGTCACCAGATCAAACTCTTCCCAGACAGGTGGACAAGTACGTGCCCCAGTCACCTCGACTGACTCGTTGTCAGTCGACTCTGTTTTACAATTGGAGTCGAGGTCGGCCCGAATCCGAGCGACTTTATCAGCGAAAAACGTGTTAAAATCCTCGGCACTACTCTGCAAGGGCTCCCCAACTCCCCCCTGATTAAGAAGGGAGCAGGTCACCCTAAACAGAGCGGCCGGGCAGGATTCCGCTGATGCAATCAAGGCGGCATGGTACGCGCATCTTGCCGCCTTGAGCACCACTTTGTAAGTCTTAATAAAAGCTCTTACAAGTGTTCGATCGGATTCAGACCTACTCTTCCTCCATCGCTTCTCTAGACGTCTCTTTTGGCGTTTCAACTCCCGGAGCTCCTCGTTGAACCATGGGGCTCTACGGGGTCTAACGCCTCGGAGAGGTCGCAAAGGCGCAATCCGGTCGAGAGCCTCTGCAGCAGCCGTGTTCCAGGCCTCCGCAAGAGACTCCGCCAAACTGTGTACGAGTGCCTCTGGGATAACCCCAAGCGCCGTCTGAAAGCCCTCTGGGTCCATCAGGCGTCTGGGGTGGAACATCTTCATTGGTTCCGCCTCCCTGCGGGGGAGGATTGGAGCCAGGAAGTCAAGCCGTAGTAGAAAATGGTCTGACCATGACAAAGGCAATGCTTCTAAGCCCCTTAGTCTCAGACCATTACTCAGTTGCTCGGAAAGGAATACCATGTCAGGTGCGTGCCCTCCCTCGTGAGTTGGACCCTGTACTACTTGAGTCAGGTCCACGGCTGTCATGGTGGCCATGAACTCCTGTGCCAACCCAGAGGTTTCGCCGAGTGACGGCAGGTTGAAGTCCCCCAAGACAATGAGTCCGGGGAACTCCACCGCCAACCCGGCTACCTCCTCGAGTAGCACAGGCAGGGCTTTTGACACGCAGCTGGGAGGCAGGTACATGAGAAATAAGCCCACCTGAACCCCTAAGTCCAACTTCATCAAGAGAGATTCGCAACCCGCAATTTCCGGAGCAATGAGTCTACGCAGGCAAATGCTCTCCCTGGCTACAATGGCCACTCCTCCCCCCCTTCCCTGGGGTCGAGGTTGATGCCATATCTGAAACCCGGCTGGGCAAATTTCAGAGAGAGGAACACCTCCCTCTGGGCCCAGCCAGGTTTCAGTAATGCATGCCAGGTCGGCCTCCTCATCCAGGATCAAATCCCGGATGAGGAGAGCTTTATTTACCACTGACCTGGCATTCAGCAGCAGCAACCTGAGCCCAGGGCCAGAGTTACACTCACCACCAGTACCCAAGATTGGGCTCACAGAGCCAGAACAAGGGACCGTTATTAAGCAACGATCCCTCGTTCCCCTGGAACGGCTAACTCTGTGGCCCCCGCCATATCTGCCTCTCCCCAGCAACACAGGAATATTCCGACCCCCTGTCCCCCCAGAGATCGGCGCCCCTTCCTCTCCCGCCTCCCGAGCGTCAGGTGGGCCAAACCCATCATTCACACTACTATCAATAAATTCATCCATACCATAACCCCCCCACCCCCACCCATCCAATCATACCAATCATTCCATTCATAACCCCAATTTTGATTATCCCAGTCATCCATTACTTTAGACCCCAATTACGTTAAAAATCAATTAAATTAATAACAATATAAAATAGTAGTTAATAACAGTCTAAAAACACTAAAACATTAAAATATAAATATAAAATATAGGCTAAAATTATATAGGCTAAAATTATAAATTGATATAAATTGATTTTGTTGATGGAATAGACAAAATGGAATAAATCAGATCTTAAAATATTCTTCAATCATCAGTAATCAGTCAATCCGGGAATAATGTTCTTCTGGTCTTCAGAGGTCTTAGATCTTAGTCTAATTTAAAAAGTCTTGATCTTAATTTCTCTCTTCTAAGTGTCTTTTTAAATCAGTCCACAAGGGGGCATAGCTCTTCAATTCATCGACAGCCCGCAAGGGGCACAGTCCTTCAGCGATGATACATACAGATCACAGATTAAGGTTAAGAGGGAAAGGAGGGGAAGGGAAGGAAGGGGGGGAGGGGGGAAGGGAGTTGATAATAATGCTCAGTTTTTGTTTTTTGACTCCCCTTGGCCCCCAGTAGCTCTCACCCACTGGTGCCATACGGGAGGGGGCTAAATAAATTGCCCCTACATGTCCTCGTTCCTCTGTTGGTGTTACGGCTGACTTCCACCATCTCGACACCGGACCTCTCACCTCCGGAGTCGGGTTGGGGATCCATCTCAACGAGGACTCGACTCCCTGTGCTCCCCACGATTCCTCACATCACCTCATCACCTCCCCGCCGGCGCCGCGAGCCTCCGACTTCTGTTCGGTCCCGCCGCCATTCTCCGCGCTGGCCAGATGTTCCTCTGGTGCCGCACTCTCTGTCAGCTCTTCCTTGGCACCTCAACACCCCTCCAGTAGTGACTCGGTGTTCCTCCATCCTCTCCTCTCTCGAGCAGGGCTGCATCTCGCAGAAGGCTGCATCTCGCAGAAGGCTGTATCCTCTGCGAGGCTCCGCCAAACGCCAGACGCCGCTGCTGCTGCCGCCATCTCCGCATCTCAGCTGGCCACCTTTCTTGCCGTGGTCTCTCTCGGCGACCCCCCCCAACAGGCGGGAACATTCCCAACCCTCGGGATCAAAAAAGGAGGGGGACAAAGTGGCCAGTGGACTCTGGCCCATCTCCGACCATCTCGAGCCCGGTTTGACCCATTTTCTGACGATTCCCCATCGTTTCAGAGGAGCAGCGGACCCACCATGCTCCTCACTGCTCACCCGGAACCGGAACTTAATGTTGAACAGTTGCAGAATTCCAAGACGCCAAAGATCACAGCCAGGTCCCAGGACACCCAAAGATAATACTCTTTGGGAGGCCAAGTAGAAATCGTATAGAATGGTGGTTGGGTAAGGGAAGGTGGCTACAAACAAATACAATATGTAAATATCTGAATGAAGGGGAGAATAAAGAAGCACTATTTAGGGAGGCGATAGAGTTAGAGAAAATAATAAGAGAAAAAAGTGAGGGTACCAAGGTGCAAGCAAGTAATATATATAAGATGTTAGTGCAGTCAGACGGGGATGTGATCCAAGGATTGACTAAATGGTGGCAAAATGAGATACAAGTAGAGGCGCAAGAGATGAAAAATATAGTAGAGAATATAAGGAAAACTAAGAATACAAGAGTTAGGGAAATGAGAAGGAAAATATTACATGTGGTATTATACACTCATTCAACTTGCATACTTTCAGCAGAATATTAAGGGTATTTGTTGGCATGGGTGCCAAGATAAAGGAGTGTTTATGCATATGTTTTGGGAATGCCCAGTAGTGCAGAATTTTTGGCAAAAAGTGCAAGAGGATATTAATAGGATGTTAAATATACAATGGATAATTTCTAAGGAAATGGCAGTATTAGTCAAAAGTAATGAGATGGGAGAATTTAGGGAAATAAAACAAGCAGCGATAGAAAGTACTCATAGTCTTGGGTTGGAAGGGTGCGACAAAAGAACCGTTGTACATACCTGAACGGTCTTCTCGATGCACTGGAAGGAGAGTCCAACATGGGTAATTCACCAATCTTATTGGTAGAGACTGAGTTAATTTAAATATTTAAATATGAGGTAGTCACCGCCCCTTAGCAGCCCCCAATACCTCAGTTTTAAAAACGAAGCCAGTTTAAGGATAACCTGTTTATTGAACAATAACCATATAACCTCATAACTGTGTAACTTGAACCTCCAAACTCCGGCGACCTAGCGAAACAACCATGCCGGGTGGGTTTGGACTCTCCTTCCAGTGCATCGAGAAGACCGTTCAGATATGTACAACAGTTCTTCTCCACTGCAACTGGAAGGAGAGTCCAACATGGGATATGCCAAAGATTACTGCCCATGGGAGGGAAAAGGCTGAGCTACGGTCGCAGGAGTTGAACACCCTTGCTGCAAAACCCGTCTCCCAAACGAAGCTTCCGCCGAAGCTACTGAGTCCAGTTTGTAATGGCGTATAAAGGTGGTAGGATACGCCCACGTAGCCGCCCTGCAAATGTCCTCTATGGACGCCTGAGTCCTCCAAGCCACCGAAGTGGCTGCACTTCTAGTGGAATGCGCTGTTACCCCGGTCGGTGGTACTTGAGACCGAGCTTTGTAAGCTTCCTCAATACAATCCCTCAGCCAGCGACTGATGGATCTAGCTGATACTGCTGACCAAAGGACACAAACAGCCGCTCAGATTTCCTGAAATGTCCAGTCCATCTGATGTAGATTTTCAAGGCCCTCCGAACATCTACCTTGTGCCATCTCAGCTCAAGAGGGTGCTGTCCATGTGTGCAAAAGTCTGGCAACACTAATTCCTGAGCCCTGTGAAACCCAGAGTTAACCTTGGGAATAAATGTGGGGTCTAACCTCAAAACCACCCGATCAGGATGGAATACACACAAATCTGCACGCGTAGACAGGGCCGACAGCTCCGACACTCGGCGTGCCGACGTAATTGCCACTAAAAAGGCAGTTTTTAAGGAGAGCAATCGTACTGGAATCGTCCTCATCGGCTCGAAAGGAGGGGCTGTCAACGCCTTGAGTACCAGGGAAAGGTCCCACGTCGGGAATTTGTGTACTGGAGGCGCGTGGGTGTTAATCGAGCCCTTAATAAAATCCCTAATCCAAGGATCGTGTGCCAGGGATCGAGCGTGGGGTACTCGGATGATGGTCGCCAAGGCAGCTAAATGTCTTTTTAATGTATTTGGGGCTAACCCTTTCTCTACCCCTGACTGTAGGAATCGTAAGATTGACACAACCGAAGCCTCCCCCGGATTAAGGTGGTGGTTCGAACAAAACCTACAGAAGGCCGCCCATGTGGCCTGGTAGAGTCTTACCGTTGATGGGCGACGTGCTGCCTGTATGGTGGATATAACCTCGTCTGGCAAGGCTTGCTGTCTCAGACCCGCCCTTTCAAGTGCCAGGCGGTCAGTTTGAACCACTGAGGTTCCGGATGGCAAACTGACCCCTGAATTAACACTACCTCGGGATCTGGAATCCTCCACAGGGGAGACACTGACAGGGCTACTAGGTCTGCAAACCAAGGCCATCTCGGCCAATAGGGAGCTACCATTATTATCTCCGCCCCCTCCCGAATTATCTTGTCTAATATCCTTTGAATGAGACACGTCGGGGGGAAGGCATACAGTAACCCATGGTGACCATAGGGCATTGACCTTTTCTGCCCCTGGCGTCGGAAACCGGGAGAAAAACCTCTGCAATTGGGCGTTTGCTGGGGTTGCGAAGAGGTCCACCAATGGAAGGCCAAATCGTAGCACTATCTGTTTCAAGAGTGCCGGGTCCAGTTGCCACTCTGAAGGATCCAGAGTGGACCTGCTCATCCAGTCCGCCTGCACATTGCTGGTCCCGGCAATATGCTCCGCCGTCAGAGAGGCTAGATGAGATTCGGCCCAATCGAAGAGGTCCGTGGCTTGAGCCATGAGTCGATGAGATCTCGTACCTCCTTGATGGTTCAGGTGGGCTTTTGTGGCCACGTTGTCCGTCAGAACCAGGACATGCCTGTCCTGAACCCAGGGAGCGAAAGCCTGAAGGGCTAAGAAAACCGCTCTGAGTTCGAGAACGTTGATATTGACCTGGGTTAAGTCCTCCTGAGACCACAGTCCCTGAGCTATATGAGGCCCCATATGGGCGCCCCAGCCCGACAAGCTCGCGTCTGTTGTGATAATCACACGCTCGTGGCTGTGAAGAGGAGAACCCTGGATCAAAGCTGGGGACAACCACCATGCCAGCGACTGTTTAACTGAAGCTGGGAGCCTCACCTTTCGGTGCGAGTGACTCACCTTGTCCCTCTGGGCCGGAAGGAGAAACCATTGGAGGCCCCTCATGTGATGGCGAGCCCATGGCACAATCCCTATGGATGAGACCATAGTCCCTAGTACCTTGGACAACGTTGCCAACAGTGTCTGCCTTTGTCTTCGAAGGCCGGATACCAATCTCCGGATATTGAGTACCCTCTCTGGTGTTAGGGAAACCGTGTCTTTTGTGGTGTCTATGATGGAGCCCAGATGTTGGATTGATGTGGTAGGATGAAGATGGCTCTTCTCCACGTTGACCGTGTACCCATGCCTCTCCAGAGTTTCCCGTGTGAGCGCCAGATGGTGTTGCGCTTGGCTCATAGACTTGGACATAACGATTATGTCGTCCAAGTACGCCATAACCCTTATGGACTGGGCCCTTAGATGTGCTGTCAGAATGTCCATCAGCTTCATAAATGTACGGGGTGCCGAAGACAGGCCGAACGGCATGGCACGGTACTGGTAGTGGACCCCATTGAGACAAAACCTGAGGTAACGACGATGTGCTGGCCAAACCGGAACATGCAGGTAAGCCTCTTTGAGGTCGATAGAGGCGAGAAAATCGTTGTGCCGAACAGAGGCCAAAATCGATTGTAGGGAGTGCATGCGAAATCTGCGATACAGAATGAAGGTGTTCAGGAGTTTCAGGTTTAAGATCATCCTGAACCACCCCCCCCCCCCCGAAGACTTCGGCACTAGGAACACAACGGAATAGAATCCCGTGCCCTTGGCATGTTCGGGCACCTTCTCTATCGCTTGTATTTTGAGAAGGTGTGTTATCTCCAGTTGTAGATGACGCCTTTTGAGTGGGTCTCGCGTTAGCGGACAGGTGACAAACCGGTTTGGCGGGGGCTGCAAGAACTCCAGGCGCAGTCCTCGTGATATTGTGGCCCTTGCCCATTTGTCGGTGGAGGTAATCCTCCAGGAGGCACTGAAGCGTTGAAGTTTGCCTCCTATGGGCTGTAATGGAGCCAAGTCATTTTGTGCGCCTGAAGCCCCGTTGGTTCCCTCTAAAAGGACGCCGAGACTGCTGGTATCCTCTGGGCCTATCCTGAAAGGCCGCTCGGTCCCCTCTAAAAGCGGGTTGGCCATACTGATTTTGAGTGTATGACCTATTGCTCTGTCCAGCCGAGGAAGAAGGGTCCCAACGAAATGGCTGACGGCGAGCGTAAGGATTGGGCCTACGCTCTTGGCGTCGGTATGCTCTGGGGAGGGTCTTACGTTTGTCCTTATCCTCAATGAGGACAGGGTCCAAGGCTTCTCCAAAAAGTTTCTCCCCTTGGTATGGAGATGATGCCAGGTTCCATTTGGACTTCAGGTCCGCTGGCCAGCTCCTCAGCCAAAGGAGGTGTCTGGATGCAAGTGACGCCGCCATCCCTCTAGCTGAAAACTTTGCGGCATGGAGAGTTGCATCTGCTGAAAACTCCGCAGCTGCCAATAATTTACTGAGGTCCTGACGTAAGCGACCTTCTTCTGGACCTAGGCGGGCCTGTACCTCCTGTAACCACATTATGGAGGCCCTATTGAAAAATGAAGCTGCGGTCGCTGCCCTAAACGCCCAGCTTGCCATATGATGGGATTTTCTTAATAAAATTTCCGCCTTTCTATCCTCCGGTTTCAAGCTATCGCCGGTTTCAGATGGTACTAAGGCCTTAGAGATCAAGGTCATTACAGGCTGATCGATGGGCGGAAATTCTAGCAGCTTCTCCATGTCATCATCCAAGGTATAAAACTTCCTTTCGATGACTGAAGGACCTTGAGCTGCTGCAGGCTGTTGCCATGGGCGTTTGATGCTCTGTCTAAATATATCCGAGGATGGCACATGTTCAGTCTCGGGTTGGGGCTCTTTGAAAAGCACTGCTGAAGGCTTAGGGTGCTCTGAGGCCTCGGAAGCCTTGGTGGGACCCGGTAAATCTGCCACCTGTTTAGCTTTGTGTAGCAGAATTTTGAAAAGAGGAGCCTTAAAGAGTCCAGCTGTCACAGGAGGATCTGGAGCTGATTCATCATCTGAAAAGTCGTATTCTTTTTCAGTGTCCTCCAGGGGGGACGGCTCCTCCATCCAGGACCCCATACCTGAGGGGGGCGGTGCAGCCCACAGGTTCTTGGGCTGTGCAGAGCGGGGGTGTTGGACCATTTGTTGCACCCCCACAGCCATCCCTTGTGAGTAAGCATCAGAGATGAGGCCTTGCAAGGCAGGGGACATCTGCTGCCAGGTATCAGGTAGCACACGCAACCCAGCCGCAGTGGGTGTAAAGGTGGCAGATGGTGCACTCCTTACTGAGTGGCTGGCAGACCCTGGTCTCTGTTGCTGAGGCCCAGTTGGAGGAACCACCTGAGGCATGAAGTACTGCCTCTCTGGAGACCACTCTCTCTCTGATACAGTCTCTGATGGTCTCAAATTACATTGGGCTGGTGGATCCCTTGCCTGCAATAAGGGAGAGGTGGTTCTAGGAGTTAAGAGGGCTGCCTCCAGTCTCTGCTCCAATGCTTTAATGCGCCTCTCTGCCTCCTTAAATGAAGAAGAGGCTGGGGCCTTAGATTTCTCTTTTGACTTCCCCTTGCCTTTATCCTGAGGCAACCCACTGGGGGAAGATGCCTTCTCCAAGGTTTTATCCTCCATTACTCACGGTTAACAGTTGTTCTATTATTAACAGAAGCTGAAACACGCTGACAGATATAGCTGTCACTGAGCAAATGCACTCAAAATGGCGTTTTGGCACCTCAGAGCCTACGCCTGTGTTTGACAGGTTGGTCGCGCCCAGTGATTGGGCGGAGAGCAACCTTATACCCGCCTAAACAGGGCGGGCGCGGGCATCCGTTGCCCCAAAATGGCGTTCCCGCTCTTTTTTGCCGCCCTCGCCAACTCAGGGCGCTTCCAGTAAGTGATGCCCCCCCCACACAATTCGCTTTCTAGAGCCAGCCGATCCAAGTGGCTTCCCGGCTCTGCGAACGGCTTTTCGGCAACGGCGGCGGCGGCGGCTTCAATCAGTAGCCACCGAACAGCTGAGAGGCGCTGGCCCAGCGCCAAATCAAGCCGCCTTCATTTCTCCGCGGAAATCCTGCAGTCCTCCGTGGAAATTCTGCAGTCCAAGCTTCCCAGTGAGGGGGGCGGACCCCCTCACCTTCAGCTGACAGCCGGGTATGACCACTGAGGTCGGGGACCCTAGGCTGAGGTGCTCCTCGTTAGGCATGGTACCCTCTGAGGGAAGGGAAGCCCGAGGAGAGTAACGGTGGGGGTGATTCTGCCCGCGGAGGGCAGAGACCCCTTGAAACCCTCTTCCTGATTCACAGCACCTGTAAATAGAAAAGGAAGAAATAACAGAAAAATTAATAAATATTATTATTATTATTATTATTATTATTATTATTATTATTATTTAACGCTTCATCAGAGAAGCAAACTCAACAGTGTCTACAGTAAGACTGAGTTTTTAAAAACTGAGGTATTGGGGGCTGCTAAGGGGCGGTGACTACCTCATATTTAAATATTTAAATTAACTCAGTCTCTACCAATAAGATTGGTGAATTACCCATGTTGGACTCTCCTTCCAGTTGCAGTGGAGAATGGACAATGCAAAATTGGTACCAGTACATGGTGGACCACATTCAATTTGAGATTATGGATAAAAAGATGAATTTGGTTAATGAAACTGAATTGCGGCAACTGATGGGACGATGGGAGAAGGTAAGACGATACATATCGAGTAGAATCCGAGACCAAGCTACAAGAAACAAATTGGAATCACTTTATAATATGTAAATAGATATTTTGCTCTTGGGTTAAAATGGTTTATACAATAAACACCCCCGATTGGTGGTGAGGTATGAATGTTTGTCTGGTGGTAGGCACAATTCACAAAACACTTGTTTTATGTTGTGTGAGTCTTATATTGTAATTAAAACTAATAATAAATTAATAATAAAAAAAGAAGGGGTGAGTGAGGAGATAATGAAAGTTCAGACTGGCAGATATGAATATTAATAGTATATATCAAATCCAAAGCAATGAATATGTGTTGAAATATATTATTATGTTTTAGGTATGGTGATATAATATTGGATGTGTGTAGAAAATTTTTTTAAAAACTTTTTTTTAAAAAATAAGTGGCTGCTGTCAGGTGTGGGAGAGCAAGGAGATATAGAGGGTGTTAGGGAACAGGTGAGATCAACGGTTGTAGGGTTAAGGGGGGCATGAAAACTTTTATTTCAATCATTGAGAGGGCATGAATGAAATATCATATGGTCGGGGAGGGTCAAGGGGGGTCTGAAAAGGTTGAGTTCAGACATTGAGTCTTTCAGAACATTATTATTATTATTATTATTATTATTATTATTATTATTATTATTATTATTATTAATTAATTAATTAATTAAATTTGTATGCCACCCCTCTCCGTAGACCCTTTAACATATTTAAATGTTTCAATCATGTCCCCCCTTTTCCTTCTGTCCTCAAGACTATGCAGATTGAGTTCATTAAGTCTTTCCTGATACGTTTTATGCTTAATACCTTCCACCATTCTTGTAGCCCGTCTTTGGACCCGATCAGTTTTGTCAATATCTTTTTGTAGGTGAAGTCTACAGAACTGAACACAGTATTCCCAATGTGGTCTCACCAGCACTCTATATAGCGGGATCATAATCTCCCTCTTCCTGCTTGTTATACCTCTAGCTATGCAGCCAAGCATCCTACTTGCTTTCCCTACCGCTGTTGTTTTAGCAACTTGAAATTTACTTTTCTTTCAGAGCCATAACCTCTCAGAACTCTTTCCCAATTTTTTCAAACTGTTCTTCATGGCTAATGGACCAACAATCAAGTATATCCATGAGGAATGACTCCCCATATCTTTCTTGCAACCTTCCCCAGCCCTTGTCATCACCTTGTAGAAACAACGGTCTGCAAAGCGCAGGATCTCTGCAAACATGTTTTGCCAGCAGTCCAGAAGGAAATAGAAGATCATGAGTAGAATAGTTATCCCTGAATGAGAGAGGTAAAGAAATACATCAGTTCTTCCCAATTTTAAAAACTCAATTATTGTTACAAATTTAAGACAGACAACTGCAAATCAAGTTAGAGTTTTAGGTTAGTATCCTAGTGGAATATCTGTTGAGATTCCTAATCATCAGGTCATGGTTGGTCCAAGCAAAGCTGCCTTTTGCAATTGATTGACAGAGGTTTTGTCAATGCTGATGGTGCTGAAATGGTGCTCCAGATGTTTTGGGATTGCACCTGAGTCCCAAGGTATTGGGGGTCATAGGATGAAATTATAAATTAAATTAAATTAAATTAAATTAAATTAAATTAAATTAAATTAAATTAAATTAAATTAAATTAAATTAAATTAAATTAAATTAAATTAAATTAAATTAAATTAAATTAAATTAAATTAAATTAAATTAAATTAAATTAAATTAAATTAAATTAAATTAAATTAAATTAAATTAAATTAAATTAAATTAAATTAAATTAAATTAAATTAAATTAAATTAAATTAAATTAAATTAAATTAAATTAAATTAAATTAAATTAAATTAAATTAAATTAAATTAAATTAAATTAAATTAAATTAAATTAAATTAAATTAAATTAAATTAAATTAAATTAAATTAAATTAAATTAAATTAAATTAAATTAAATTAAATTAAATTAAATTAAATTAAATTAAATTAAATTAAATTAAATTAAATTAAATTAAATTAAATTAAATTAAATTAAATTAAATTAAACTAAACTAAACTAAACTAAACTAAACTAAACTAAATTAAACTAAACTAAATTAAATTAAATTTTAAGTTAGTAACACAGTGGTTGAGTGAAGCTGGATTCCCCATTGATTTTGCTGGTAGAAGGATGCAAAAGGTAATCACATGACCCCAGAACACTGCAACCACAATAACAACATACAACCTGATAAAAGTCATCATAATGATGGGATGCCCAGTTATAACTTTAAAAAAGCCAACTATGATCTCATAGACAACGAACTGTCATCTCTTGATTGGCAAAGTCTATTTATTGGCAATAATACTACTGAAGACCATCATAACATTATTTTTACTCAAAGTTAAAAGAATCATCAAACGATATGTACCACTAATAACCAAAAAACAAAAAACAAATTACCCATATCAATTAAGAAGCTCCAATTAAAAAAATCACTTTAGCAAAAAAAACCCAAACTAACTATGTACCTAACTTTAAAAGCCACAGCAAAAACTTATGCTACCAAATAAAGATTTAATGTACCAATTATCACATCAAAAACTGTAATAATAAAACCATTAAAGCCAATCTCTTTAACATATTATTTGGCTTAATCTTTGTAAACAGCAACAACTCATACTCAATATTTCCCAGTCATATCACAAATAATTACAAGAATTACAATGATCTAATACATATTGATTTTACAAAAGACAATGTTGAAAAGGCACTACGCAATCTAAAATTATCTCTATTGGACCTAATGGACTATGTGCCTATTTCTTAAAAAAGCTTTCCAAGGCATTAGCAGAACTTCTAAGCATTATTTGTGAAACATTTTTCAGAATCAGTTCTTGCCCAACCAATGGTCACTAGCCATGGTCATCCCAATCTTCAAAAAGGATGACCCCAGCCTAATTGAAAATTACAGACCAATCTCTTTATGATGCAAAATGATGGAAAAAAAACCCTCACCCTCAAAATCATGGAATCAACTAGTAACCAATTGATTACCCTCCACCTAAAACCAAACAACCTGTCCAAAAAACAATTGGGTTTCAGTTAAAAATTATCCTGTAATCTGCAACTACTACACTGCAAAAATATTTGGACTCTCCAATTCAATCAGGGCAAAACAATAGATGAAATTTACATAGACTTCTATAAAGCCTTTGATTCAGTAGTACACAACCAACTATCTCTAAAACTTAAAATGTTATGGCATTTCTGGACTCCTACCTAAATGGATAGCTGCCTTCCTGTCAAACAGGCAACAAGTGGTCAAAATAGGAAATCCTATCAAAATAGGAAGCACTCTATCTTACCTATTAACAGTGGAGTTCCCCAAGACAGCATCTTAGGACTAACATTCTTCATACTTTACATAAATGACCTTTGCAATCATATTAAAAGCAACTGCTTTCTCTTTGCTGACAATGTAAAACTATTTAACACCACCAACAATGCTACCATCCTCCAAAAAGACCTTGACTATTTGTCAGATTGGTCAAACAAGTGGCAACTTCAATTCTCAACCTACAAATGCTCTCTCTTACACACTGGCAAAAAAACAATCAGAACATAAAATACAAGCTAGATGGACATGATCTTATTGATGACCCACACTTTAACTAGGACTTGGAGTACTCATTTTTAAAGATCGAAGTGCCAGAGCCCACTGTAACAACATTGCCCAAAAGACTAAGAGTTGTTAACTTAAACTTGCATGGCTTTTTCTCTGGTAATATTGTACTACTAACTAGAGCATACAAAACATTTGCTAGACCAATTCTTGAATACAGCTCATCTGTCTGAAACCTGCCCTACATATAAGACATTAATACAATTGAGAGAGTACAGAGATATTTTACAAGAGCAGTTGTCCATTCATCTACGCACTATAAAATACATTATGCCATCAGACTTGAAATTTTGTGCTTAGAAAACTTAGAACTTTGCTTTCTTTAATCCCACCTAAGTGTAGTATACAAAATTATCTGCTACAATGTCCTACCTGTCAATGACTACTTCAACTTCAACCACAACAATTTATGAACAAACAACAGATACAAACTTAAGGTAAACCCTGTAAACTTGTTTGCAGAAAAAATGGCTACAAAAATGAGTAGTCAATGCCTGGGATGCACTACTTGACTCTGGTTTCTTCCCCTAACCCCAAAACATTAACCTGTCTACTGACAACCTCACCCCAATCCTAAGAGACATTTAAAGAGCATGCATAAGCGCACCAATGTGCCTATCGTCGCTGTCCTAATGTCTGTTTTATTCATATCCTTTTCATATATTTAAAATCATGTTTATACTTTTATTTATTAGCATATATATGCTTGATAAATAAATAAATAAATAAATAAATAAATACATACATACATACATACATACATACATACATGTTTATAATTTTTTTTCACTTCTGCTGTAACTTTGAAGGTCCCTAAATAAATGGTTCTACATTGAGAATTACCTGTAGTACATCTCTCTTCATTTTCTCTAAAATGTTACAAATCAGCCTGATCGCATAATCCTATTACAGCAATATGAAATCATAATTGTTTTGACATACCGGGTAGAACTAAATCAAAGATGGCAAGCAGCTGGATTTTGATGTTGAACGGCTGTTTGTGCATGTTGCCGAAGCGAGGGATGAAGTAGTATTTCAAAAGCAAATTCAAAATATATATACACGCCAGGAACTATGGAACAAAGAGAAAGTACTCTACATTAGTGATCTACTGACATCTCAGTGTTCTGGGAAGGCATACTGGTTGCCAGCCACACCAGCCTCTCTTCTGTTTAGTTTTAGCCAATCTGTCATAGATTTATGCGCCACTCACTTCCTGACCGGCTCTAACTTCCATCAACTCTGCTCTCTTTCAAACCCATTTTTCCTTTTTTTTTTCCCTGTGTGAGATATTTGAAAATATGTACACATTGATCTAAAGTTTTAAATTGAACATCTGTTAGGGAAATGAATTTTTTGCATAAAAGATGACTCAGGACAAATGTTGTAGCTCATTCACTCAAGACTAGAGAACTCAGGGAAATTTAAATGGTGGCATTTAGTCGCCCAGCGCTTCTTAAATAATTATTGCTATTTACTACTGTGGCCAACTAAGGGTTTCCAGATTAGCTCAATCTCAGGGGGAAATTCAATAGTCCCCAAGCACATTTCTAACCCATAGAAAGACCAGATAAAACCAATTGGGCAATGGAAACTTAATGTGTTTTTCTCACCTCAATCAGTTTTCGGATGACATAACTCCAGCGGATGTATGGATCTCTATAAGGAAAGGATCAGGGATAGGGTTGAGAAGCGATAACAGAGTGGTTTCCTTTTCTTTGGTTACACCATTGCTCTGGGGGCATGGGCCATAGATCTAAAAGCTTGTTTTGCCCACCCTTTTTCTGATATAGCTAAGAAATGGAGGGGGGCACACAGAAACACAAGGATGATATGCAAGGAGTTACCTTGGATAGCTCTTTCTGTAGATCAAAGTAGGGCAGAAGAGAAAATATAAGTAGGTTGAGAATTCAGGAGGGCTTACATTCCCTGGAGAGGGGAGAAAGAAACAAAGGAAAAGTTGGAAGTATACAAGTACCAATACAGAGACAGTAATTTGTGTTGTACACTGAAGAAATAGTTGTCCTGGAGGACATGTGGTACTCAAGTGCAAGCACACTGTTTCAGCAGAACTTTATGTATACATGATAATAGCAGCAGCAATATTACTCATATATCACTTAACAGTTCTTTACAGCTCTCTTTAAGTGGTTTACAGTCACCATATTGTCCTCAACAATCTTGGTCCCCATTTTATTGACCTTGGAAGGATGGAAAGTCAAGCTTGAGCTGGTAAGAATAGAACTTTTAGCATTCAGCAGAATTAACCTGCAATACTGCATTCTAACCACTGCGCTACCATGGGTCCTCTCATTAAGATATGTCTTATGTACAAGATATAGCTGCAAAACCCACTATAGTTAAGGTGTGATACACGATGCAGAATTCAGCTTTCTGACAATCTGTCTCTATTGGTATACAAAAGCAACAAACAAAGAACTCTTTTATTCCACATGTTCAATAAAATATAGCACTACAGGTCAGGTTTTTTTTTAATTGAGCTGCATTGTATCCTGATAAGAAAGATATAAATCAATCAATCACCTATGTTCTGCACCTCTTCATGCAAAATAAAGTCAGCCAAAAGGGAGAAATTGTGATTTGGTGACAGATCTGGAGAAATAATTCTTGATCCAGGCAAGAGGTTTCCTTTTAACTTTGCATCCATATAACTTCTCTTATTATTTTTCTATAATTAAAATCTACTTGCAACATCTACCATACCCAATCACTGACAAGCAAATGGAAAATCTAATCCAACAGTTCTGTAGGTTGAGAAAGTTTGTGATAGCAATTAATATGCAGAGGCCAGTAGTTGCATGAGTATCTTATGCTACAACTAAGATGCTGCAATCAGTGGAAAAATAGTTTGGGGACGATGAGGGTGGCTTGTAGCCATTGTACTTTCAGATCACAGAGGAGAGAGGAAGGTAGCACATTCAGATCACATTCAGATCACAGAGAAGGAGAGAGGAAGGTAGTGCTTTTTACATTTGTATCTTTTGAATTCAAGGGGGAGGGGCAGATACTACTGGCTGTAAGAGACAATTATATTAGCAGTTTGTGTTCAAGCACAGACCAATCAGATTAAGCTGGGGCAGGATTAGACTGGGAAGGATAAAAGGCAGGAAAAAGCCATTTTAATTTGCACTTTCAGATCACAGAGAAGGAGAGAGGAAGGTAGCACTTTCAGATCACAGAGAAGGAGAGAGGAAGGTAGTGCTTTTTACATTTGTATCTTTTGAATTCAAGGGGGAGGGGCAGATACTACTGGCTGTAAGAGACAATTATATTAGCAGTTTCTGTTCAAGCACAGACCAATCAGATTAAGCTGGGGCAGGATTAGACTGGGAAGGATAAAAGGCAGGAAAAAGCCATTTTAATTTGCACTTTCAGATCACAGAGAAGGAGAGAGGAAGGTAGCACTTTCAGATCACAGAGAAGGAGAGAGGAAGGTAGTGCTTTTTACATTTGTATCTTTTGAATTCAAGGGGGAGGGGCAGATACTACTGGCTGTAAGAGACAATTATATTAGCAGTTTGTGTTCAAGCACAGACCAATCAGATTAAGCTGGGGCAGGATTAGACTGGGAAGGATAAAAGGCAGGAAAAAGCCATTTTAATTTGCACTTTCAGATCACAGAGAAGGAGAGAGGAAGGTAGCACTTTCAGATCACAGAGAAGGAGAGAGGAAGGTAGTGCTTTTTACATTTGTATCTTTTGAATTCAAGGGGGAGGGGCAGATACTACTGGCTGTAAGAGACAATTATATTAGCAGTTTCTGTTCAAGCACAGACCAATCAGATTAAGCTGGGGCAGGATTAGACTGGGAAGGATAAAAGGCAGGAAAAAGCCATTTTAATTTGCACTTTCAGATCACAGAGAAGGAGAGAGGAAGGTAGCACTTTCAGATCACAGAGAAGGAGAGAGGAAGGTAGTGCTTTTTACATTTGTATCTTTTGAATTCAAGGGGGAGGGGCAGATACTACTGGCTGTAAGAGACAATTATATTAGCAGTTTGTGTTCAAGCACAGACCAATCAGATTAAGCTGGGGCAGGATTAGACTGGGAAGGATAAAAGGCAGGAAAAAGCCATTTTAATTTGCACTTTCAGATCACAGAGAAGGAGAGAGGAAGGTAGTGGCCCGCGCGCCTAACGGCGCGTGAATCATATAACTATAAACCAAAATCAGCAAAGTTTGGTAGCAATAGGAGTTGTGGATTTTCTTGCTAAGGACTTGTATTTCAATACACTGTTAAGATGACTGGCTTGGTGCAGTGTAACACTTGTTTGGCTGTTGTCTTCCGTATTACCGTGTGGAACTTGGGGTACTGCCCTCTTTTCATAAGGACATCTAGATTAGATGGCGAGATCTCTAGATTGCAGTCCTTAGTTTGTAGCTTGCAGTCTGAAGTGGAAAGATTGTCCCAGCCACGTGCTGTAATGCAGCCATGTGTGCAGCTTCCACTTCCACAGCGCCCCCCGAGGAGGAGGGCTGTGTGGACAACTGTCGGTTCAGGAAGATTGCATGCAGTTGAGCAAAAACATAGCAATTTTGGTCTCTCTGTATCAAATTCCTATAATGTTCTTGCGAATTTAAATAGTAAGGATGTTGGAGATATTAGCAAGGTCCCTCAGGCAGAGAATGAGGGGATGTTCAAAGGGGAAGTTGTTCTAAGTGAGGTACATAGTGTCACCAAACCATCAAGTGCAGTTAGTAGAAATAAAAAGAGGACACATTTTCTTGTGGGTGATTCGACTGTTAGAGGTGTTGATTTGGGACAGAGTAAGGATGTGGTGAAGGAGATGAGGTGTCTCCCAGGGGCCACTGCCAGCAGGGACAGGAGGCGGATTACAAACATTGTCAAGGCTGTGAGTAAAGGTAATAACGTTGATGTGGTGGTGCATCTTGGCACAAATGATTTGTCCCAGAGAAATGTTAATGTAGTAAAAAGAGATTTTCAATGTCTAAGTGTGGAGCTGGGTAAAATAACTGATTCAGTGACTTTCTCGGAGGTGTTACCGGTTTGTGGCCAAGAGGATAAAACAACATGTATCAGAGAGTTTAATGTGTGGTTAAGGCAGTAGTGTAAAGCTGAAGGTTTTGGCTATGTAAGTCATGATGTCAGTAGGTGGTCTAATAGGGAGTTGTTTAAGAGGGATGGTTTGCATCCATCATACAGAGGTACCCAGGTGCTCGGTGAGGAATTCAGAACTTTTTTGGACAGGCATTTAAACTAGGTAAAGGGGACAGAGATGTAACTGATGTGGGTGATTTCTGTCCCCGACCAATGAGGATAAATCAGTTTTTGGAAGCTTATGAAAAGGGAGCTGCAAATAAAATAGATGTAGTTGTTGATGATAAGGCGCAAACTAATAATGAAAATAATGTTCTTCGGGTAATGTGCATGAATGCTCGAAGCTTGAGCAACAAGCTCTGTGAGTTAATGGCCATAATATCTAGAGATAATTTGGATCTGGTTGCCATAACTGAGACATGGTTTAAGTATTCTAATGAATGGGAAATATCCATACCAGGATATACACTGTATAGGAAGGATAGAATAGAGAGAAGGGGAGGTGGAGTAGCCATTTATGTTAAAGAAAGTCTAAAAACAACACTAATTCAAAATAAATGTCAAGATCTGGAGACTCTCTGGATTTGCATGCAAAATAAAGAAGGTTCTGTCATTAGAAGTGGGGTGATCTATAGGCCTCCAGGGCAATCTGAGGAATATGACAACAAGATGGTGGATGAAATTACCCAAATGGAAGTAAAGGGAGATATTGTGGTTATGGGTGATTTCAACATGCCTGATATTGACTGGAATATCCCCAGTGCCCTTACATGCAAAAGTAAGAATATAGTAGAGGCCTTTACAGGATCAGCTCTGGCACAGCTGGTTAAGACACCAACTAGAGGGGAGAATATTCTAGATTTAGTTTTTACGAATGGGAATTGGGTTTCAGAGGTCAAGGTGGGAGAAAATTTAGGTTGCAGTGACCATCTATGTTTGTGGTTCGATGTAAAAACTCATTGTGAGCAATCCTATAATGCAACCAAAGTATTGGATTTCAGAAAAACAAATTTTAATGCAATGGGGGAATATTTAGATAATGAATTAAAGGGGAGGGATAAAATGGCAGGAGCGAGAACCCAGTGGACTGTATTAAAAAAGGCCATCTTAAAAGCCACTGGACTGTATGTAAGACAAATAACTAAAGGTAAAAGGAAGAAGAAACCGCTATGGTTTAGCAATGATGTAAGGGCTATAGTCAATGAAAAAAAGGCTGCCTATAGGAGGTATAAAGAGTCTGGAAGTATAGCTGATAGGGAGGTGTATAAAATGAGACAGAAGGAGGCGAAACAGATAATATATGCTGCTAAAGCCTCAAAAGAGGAAGAAATTGCAAAATCTGTAAAGAAGGGGGATAAAACCTTATTCAGATATATTAGTGATAAGAAGAAGAAAAACTGCGGCATCACGAAGCTTAGTACCGGGAATAATACATGCATTAATGGGAATAAGGAGATCGCTGACCATTTCAATAGCTACTTCTGTTCAGTTTTCTCAAAAGACACCTTACAAAATAATACTATAGAGGGATATAGCATTGCTTCCAGCTGTACGGATTCAGCCCCAGTGATCTTAGAAGCTGATGTCTTAGAAGAACTTGAACGATTAAAGATAAATAAGGCAATGGGTCCAGATGGCATCCACCCCAGAGTTCTTAAAGAACTCAGATCTGTCATTGCTACCCCCCTGACTGATTTGTTTAACCAATCCTTGTTAACAGGAGAAGTTCCTGAGGATTGGAGAATGGCCAGTGTTGTGCCTATCCACAAGAAGGGCAGTAGAGAAGAAGCTGGTAACTACAGGCCAGTTAGCTTGACATCAGTGGTAGTTAAAATGATGGAGACTCTACTCAAAAAGAGGATAAATCAGCACCTAAAAAACAATAACTTATTGGACCCAAATCAGCATGGCTTTACTGAAGGCAAATCATGTCAGACTAATCTCATTGATTTCTTTGACTATGTCACAAAGGTGTTGGATGAAGGTGGTGCCGTGGATATTGCCTACCTGGACTTCAGCAAAGCCTTTGATATGGTTCCACATAAAGAGCTGATAGATAAATTAGTGAAGATTGGACTTAATCCCTGGATAGTTCAATGCATTTGCAGCTGGCTGAAGCGTAGACATCAGAGAGTTATTGTTAACGGCGAGTATTCTGAGCAGAGTCAGGTTACAAGCGGTGTGCCACAAGGGTCTGTTCTGGGTCCTATTCTTTTTAATATGTTTGTGAGTGACATAGGGGAAGGTTTGGTACGGAAGGTTTGCCTATTTGCCGATGACTCTAAAGTGTGCAATAGGGTTGATATTCCTGGAGGGGTCTGTAATATGGTAAATGATTTAGCTTTACTAGATAAATGGTCAAAGCAATGGAAACTGCAGTTTAATGTTTCCAAATGTAAAATAATGCACTTGGGGAAAAGGAATCCTCAATCTGAGTATTGTATCGGCAGTTCTGTGTTAGCAAATACTTCAGAAGAAAAGGATTTAGGGGTAGTGATTTCTGACAGTCTCAAAATGGGTGAACAGTGCAGTCAGGCGGTAGGGAAAGCAAGTAGGATGCTTGGCTGCATAGCTAGAGCTATAACAAGCAGGAAGAGGGAGATTATGATCCCGCTATATAGAATGCTGGTGAGACCACATTTGGAATACTGTGTTCAGTTCTGGAGACCTCACCTACAAAAAGATATTGACAAAATTGAACGGGTCCAAAGACGGGCTACAAGAATGGTGGAAGGTCTTAAGCATAAAACGTATCAGGAAAGACTTCATGAACTCAATCTGTATAGTCTGGAGGAGAGAAGGAAAAGGGGGGACATGATCGAAACATTTAAATATGTTAAAGGGTTAAATAAGGTCCAGGAGGGAAGTGTTTTTAATAGGAAAGTGAACACAAGAACAAGGGGACACAATCTGAAGTTAGTTGGGGGAAAGATCAAAAGCAACATGAGAAAATATTATTTTACTGAAAGAGTAGTAGATCCTTGGAACAAACTTCCAGCAGACGTGGTAGATAAATCCACAGTAACTGAATTTAAACATGCCTGGGATAAACATATATCCATCCTAAGATAAAATACAGAAAATAGTATAAGGGCAGACTAGATGGACCATGAGGTCTTTTTCTGCCGTCAGACTTCTATGTTTCTATGTAATCACCACTATGATCCTCCAAGTCAAAATCACCAACTTGGTTCCTGGCATGGAGAAGAGGCGGCATTGATTCTCGCAGAAATGAGTAGCTTTTCATCAGGAGCCGGATCTATGACAGAGAGGGAAATGAGCAAGGAAACAGCCTGAAGTCATGTTGTAGATATTCTTGCAGAGGACTTTAATATTCTGCTATGTCACTTACCTGGCCTGTGGTACCATCCTTGTGGATATTCAAAGAAGAGAGTTATACACATTAGTTAAACAGAATGGGGTGATCTAAGAGGTCTAATTGATCTAAGAGGTCTAATGATTCCATGGTGCTCCAGACTCTTTCTGTCCAGACTTTTCAGACAGAAATGGCCCCTGCTTATTCACCTGGCTAACTGTCAGCTATAGTGCATGCTGTTCTTTCTGCTCAACTTCTTGCTTGGATGAAATCTGCTTATCTTCTAGCTTGCAAGAACAACATATATTTGAGGCCATGGCAAATGCTACTGTAAGTGTTTATATGACACATATATGATGATGGCTGCTAAGAACCATACGTTCTGCCACAAGATTTTAAAAATGCACTGTATATTTTCTTCAGTGAAGTCTATATCTTTAACCTGTCCTAGCTTTAATTACTCTATTTGGGGTTTGTCCAGACCATTCAGAGGACCCCTGACAGGAGAAAGGTGCCTTAAACCTGGAATGAAGTAGGCAAACCTTCAATGGCAAATATATGGCCTGTGTATGGAAGAAAACATTTCTGCTACAGGGGGTCTTTCTAGCACTTGCTGCTATCTATATTTTCCACATTGAGATGTCCTGGGGCAACCAGAATTCCTTCACAAGTCCAACCTCCCTTCAAAGTTCAACCTTAGCTTCTCCCATTTCTCTTTAAGAACACCTTTCCCCTACACCCATTTTCATTGTGCTGCCCCAGCGCCATACCTGCTCAAATGGGACAATGGTGCGGGAGGCAATTCCCACATTAGAGTAAACAACAATATAGATGGGTAAGAAGAACAGCACTGCAATGTGGCAGATGAGCATCAGCAACACCAAGGTGATCGTTAAGAGGTTGGGGAACCTGGTCATCTTCAAACAACTTGACCATATTTGCAGGGCCTGGTAGGGCACAAATA
The DNA here is from genome assembly GCF_031021105.1 of Erythrolamprus reginae. Classification (NCBI taxonomy): domain Eukaryota; kingdom Metazoa; phylum Chordata; class Lepidosauria; order Squamata; family Dipsadidae; genus Erythrolamprus; species Erythrolamprus reginae. Next base: position 188,910,095 of record NC_091951.1, on the reverse strand, counting down.
AGGTGTAGAGGAACATGCAGAGCCAGGCAAAGAGTGCTGTGGGCAGCTCTCGAAAGCCAATGATAAAGAGCTCGAAATCCAAAACTAGACTGTGGAAGATAAAGAAGAAAAAAAGCTCTAAGGATGTTGCCCAAAAGATCAGGATGTTTTAAATAAGCACTTTCTCTGGGTTATTCCCAAAATTCCCCAGTAGTATACCTACAAGTGAAGGGGATTGGCCCTGCTATTTTGAAGAAGTAAACTCATGAAAGTTCCCATGAACTCTTCAAAATAGTCAGAATAGAGTTAGAATGAAGGAAAAACCCATCTCCAATCAATAAAATTATGATCAACCCTCCTCATTTTGTTTGGCAGATAGAATCTCAGTAGGCTCAAGACTGATTCAACCTTCCATCCTTCCAAAGTTGGTAAAATGAAGACCCAGATTGTTGGGAGAAATATTTAGTTATTTAGTTATTTTATTTATTCGTTTTTTTATGCCGGCCTTCTCCTTAGACTCAGGGTGGCTTACAACATGTTAGCAATAGCACTTTTTAACAGAGCCAGCATATTGCCTCCACAATCCGGGTCTTCATTTTACCCACCTCGGAAGGATGGAAGGCTGAGTCATCCTTGAGCCGGTGATGAGATTTCAACCGCTGACCTACAGATCTAGCAGTCAGCTTTAGTCACCTGCAGTACTGCACTCTACTCACTGCGCCACCTCGGCTCTTTAATATCTTTAATATGCTTACTCTCTGTAAACCGCTTAGAGAGGGCTGTAAAGCACTGTGAAAGGGTATATAAGTCTAAATGCTATTGTTCATCATCTTGTTTTGTTTCATAATCTTTGTTTCATAACATTCAAAATTTCAATTATCGCTCATCCTTAAATATTGGACCCACAAAAAGGTCCCTAGCAGAATTTAAATTGATCAAGAATAAAGAACTGTATGGTTTTTGAAAAGTCTGTCATATTAGGAACATTACTCAACATTCCTGTCAGAATAATATCTCTCTAATCCTTTTTTTTTTTGTATCTCCCCTTGAGCATTCTATTCAGCTGGTCTAAAGCTCATGTGGAGCTTAGGTTATTGTTTAGACCAGGGGTGGGCAATTAATTTTGCCATAGGGCTGCATGAGAAATTGGGATGGTTTTAGAGGGCTGGACTAATATAATTAACTTAGTTCTACCCAATAATGTATATTATTGGGTAGAACTGAGTTAATTATATTATAATTATAAATTATAATTATATATTACATTATATATTATACAGTATATTATATATTATACATAGAATTATAGATTATAGATTAAATCTTGAACACCCAGTTCTTATCTAGAAAACGTGGACCGACCTCCGCGGACTGGTCACAGGCAGCGGGCAGGCTGCATCCAGTCCTCAGGCCACATATTGCCCAGGTCTGGTTTAGACATTTATTTATTCAATGTAAACCTTCTCATTTGAAAATTCAAGATGAAACACCTGGATTTTCCTGCTAATCCTATTCCCAGTGAAAGCTGAGAGATTGATCAACTGATCCAAAGTGACCCAATTATCTCCCTGACTGTGAATGTGAATTTAGTCCTCTATCTTCTATTGGACCCCTTCCTTGATCTGCTTCATGCTTGTTGGAATATATGTCAGAATGTATTATTTATAGTACAGTACTTATTTATTTAATTAGCCAGTAGATGGCAGTGTTTAGTTAGCATCTATGGTTATAATCTATGGTTCCTTTAAGTTCTGAGGAGAATTTCCTGCAACAGTTGTGACAGTTGAAGCCATTAACCAGCAAGGCCCATAGTGACTGTACACTGTGTACTTTATTTGATCTGTATGGTTACATACAGTAACCATCCTCTGCTAAAAATCTTTATGGTTATATAATAATCTTTACCATTTCTATAGAATAAAGCAGAATTTCTAACAATGGGTCAGCTTCAAAAGAACTGCTGATGATTTCAAGGATTTTCCTATCCCGGACATTTCCTTCTCCTTCTTTTCCTTTGATGAATTATTTTATTTGTAAAGCTTCCCAATTAAAAAATAGCTCATGGCAGCATATAACATACAATACACTCAAATCAAACAGATGAACATTCAAATTAGCAGAATGGGCAAAAGGCTGGAATAATGCCAGTTCCAACTTTTTCATAGGCAATTGGAGACTGGCTAAAAGACTTCAAGTTTGCCCATGTATGAAGGCAAAAATATTTATCCCAGGATAATGTTGGGGGATTCAATCAGGGTCAATGGCCCGGACAGAGGTTTAATCTTTGAAGTTTCAGACTCAGGCTGGAGCCTATCCACAGGGAGCTTCTCTCACACCAGAATATTTCTTAGTTTGTTTTTCAGGTCTTTTAAGATATGTCACTCCATTGGTCTGAGTGTATTGTTTGGTTTGTGTGTGATCAGCATTGCCGATACTTTTTGCCTCATGGCATGTTTTTCGGGCTCTTCTATCTCTGATCTGTTGAACATAGAGTCTAATGCTGCTATAAATTTTCTTAGGGCGGCATCTCTCATGTTCTGGTAAGAGAGAAGTTCCCTGAGGATGGACTCAGCACAAATAAAAAATCTAAATCTCTGGTCCTGTTGACTATCCCTGATTGGATCATTATGTCTTTCTTTTCCTATGGCTACTTACACCTGGATTACAAAAATCCACCTGAGATATAGGTGACACAGCAAATACAGTGGTACCTCTACTTAAGAATGCCTCTACTTAAGAACTTTTCTAAATAAGACCCGGGTGTTCAAGATTTTTTTTGCCTCTCCTTAAGAACCATTTTCTACTTAAGAACCCGAGACCAGAAAAATTTCCCAGGAAATTTGAGAGCGGCACAAAGGCCCGGCCAGTTTCCTGCCATTTCCCCTTTAATCCTGGCCATCTCAGGCTTTTCTGGGCTGCCAGAGGAGCCTTTTGGCTTCAGCCAAACCGAGGAGTCAACACAGTGAAGGAAAGATGCTGGCTACAAAGCAAGCAAGCGAGAGAAGAGGGGAGCCCTTCAGCATAGGAAGGAAGAGGAAGCAGGTAGCAGCAGCCGCCTTTCGATCAAAGGAGCAGGAGGATCCCCCTCGAGCTTGCCTGGGTTTCTCTCTCTGGCGCAGGGTATGGAAGGCAGCCTCGTGCCGGGTGTATGGGAGGCATGTGCTCCTCCTCGCCGCCTCAGAGTCCCTCTTAAACTTTTGGATTTTTTTGATTCCCCTCACCTCACCTTCTTCCTTTGGCAGCGACTGTCCTCCTCCTTTTCCTCCTCCTCCCACCAAAATTCCAAACTTTTATTTCTTTCCTAATGGGTTTGCATGCATTATTTGCTTTTACATTGATTCCTATGGAAAAAATTGCTTCTATTCTCAAACTTTTCTACTTAAGAACCTGGTCACGGAACGAATTAAGTTCTTAAGTAGAGGTACCACTGTATTTGTATATCTCTCTCACATGATCCCATCCTCTCTAAAAGGATTAGTTTCCTTTATGTAATATCTTTCACTGTTCCTGTTTTCTATATTTTCCATTCCTGTAAATAAGCCTGGTTTTCTCTAAAGTCAGTCAGTCGATTAATCAATTTATTTATTGTTTTGACCACTGGTGAAATGGAATGGAATATAGTATAAATACAAATCATGACAACAAATGGCAGATGCATAGTATGTGACACAACGCATATGCTTAGCATGAACACTTGCACAGAAAGATCCAAAAAGTAACAAGATTCTTTCAGAAGGAGGGTAGAAGAAGTGGATCTGTCTAACTAGGTGAGTAGCATAGAGAAGTGTGTTTGGATACCTAGCAAAGGTTACCAAAGGAGGCATTCCACATTCAGACTAAATCTCTAGGTGGGCATAGGAGGGTCCCAAGTGTTACTGCTCAACAGGAGCACAAGACAAGGAGAAAAACATATTGCATTTTCTTTTTAACTAGTAGATGAACAGTGACAAGTGGGAGGAAATGCAGCAGGTTTAAGCTCCCTGCGGGGGCCTAAGGTTGTTAAACTTTGGATGGAATCTACCTGTAAGTTTAAAGATTAGGTAAATATTCTTTTAGGATTACTACTGTGTCCCTTAGCAAACAATAAATAGCATCATATTGCCAGAATTAGCATACACCACAAGACAGACTTTCTATCCTGCCCCCTCTGCTGAATCACACCAAAGATTCATAAAAGAGTCCTAAAATTACATGTATCCCTAATATACACAAAAACCAAGAGAAATAAATTACCCATAAAAATAAGAAAGCTACAATCCAAAAAAAGATTACTTTGGCATAAAAACAAAACAGGCTATGTTGCAAACTTTAAAAACTGCTATAAAAATTTATGTCATCAAATAAAGACTGAATATACCAACTATCATATCAAACAAGAAGAAAACCTGCTACGCACGAAATCCACTCGTCTCTTTTATAACTTTGTAAACAACAAACTTAAAGATTCTAGATCCATCCCACCACTTATGGGACCAAATGACAAAGAGTATATTGATGAAAGAATTAAAGCCAACCTCTTTAACAACTTCTTCAAATCTGTCTTTGTGAACAGTAATGGTTAATGCCCAGCATTTCCTAATCGCACCCCAACTAACTTCAATGATCTAACACAAGTCAACTTTACCAAAGAAAACGTTAAAAAATCACTACACAACCCAGGGCCACCATCAGGAATTTTGGGGCCCCATACAGCCTAAGTGTCTGGGCCCCCCCTGGCCATTTTAAAACTACTGTCCCCCAAATCCCGTGCCATGCCCACCATGGCCACACAACCTGGGCAAGCCCTCCCCCGGCCCTCTGAGGTCAAACACAGCCCTGATGTGGCCCTCAATGAAATTGATTTTGACACCCCTGGCCTAGAGGCTAAATCCTATGAACAAGGGCTTAGAGAATGAGTATGTTTAGCTCAATAAATAGAAAACTGAGGGGGAATATAATAGTAGTTTCCCAATCCTGAAAGGGCTGCCACAGAGCAGATGGCATCTATTTATTCTCCATGCCACCTGAAGGTAGTACAAGAAGCAATGGGCGGAAACTCACCAAGAAGAAATGCAATCTGGAAATAAGGAAAAACTTGGGACTGGGCGGCATATAAATAAATAAATAAATAAATAAATAAATAAATAAATAAATAAACAAATAAATAAACAAACAAACAAACAAACAAACAAACAAACAAACAAACAAATAAATAAATCCCTTCTTTTTTATTAAAAGAAATTAATAGAAACATAGAAACATAGAAGACTGATGGCAGAAAAAGACCTCATGGTCCATCTAGTCTGCCCTTATACTATTTTCTGTATTTTATCTTAGGATGGATATATGTTTATCCCAGGCATGTTTAAATTCAGTTACTGTGGATTTACCAACCAGGTCTGCTGGAAGTTTGTTCCAAGCATCTACTACTCTTTCAGTGAAATAATGTTTTCTCAGGTTGCTTTTGATCTTTCCCCCAACTAACTTCAGATTGTGTCCCCTTGTCCCTGTGTTCACTTTCCTATTAAAAACACTTCTCTCCTGGCCCTTATTTAACCCTTTAACATATTTAAATGTTTCGATCATGTCCCCCCTTTTCCTTCTGTCCTCCAGACTATACAGATTGAGTTCATGAAGTCTTTCCTGATACGTTTTATGCTTAAGACCTTCCACCATTCTTGCAGCCCGTCTTTGGACCCGTTCAATTTTGTCAATAATAATTTTAAAAAACCAAAATCCATTACTATTAAAACTAAAACAACCAGCAAAACTATTAATAAAAACAGGTGAGGGCTGGGTTGTTTTCTCTGTTATTATTTAAGTGCTTTTACCATGTGCTTTAAATCAAGAATCACTTCTCTCTCTGTTTCTCTCTCTTTTCTGTCATTCTCTGCCTCAATCATTTTCTCATTTCTCTTTTTTTCTCCCCTTTTTCTATCATTTCTCTCTCTCTTCCTTTCCACTCTTCTCTCTCTCTCTTCCTCTCATCTCTTGCTTTCTTTCTCTTTCTCTCACTCTCTTCCTTCCTCTCTCATCTCTTTCTTTCTCTATCTTGCTTTCTTCCTCTCTCTCACTCTCTTCCTTCCTCTCTCATTTCTCTCTCTCTCTTTCTTCCCCTCTCTCTCTTTCTCTATCTTGCTTTCTTCCTCTCTCTGACTCTCTTCCTTCCTCTCTCATCTCTCTCTCTTTCTCTCTCTCTCTCTTTCTCTCTCTTGCTTTCTTCCTCTCTCTCTCTTCCTTCCTCTCTCATCTCTTACTTTCTTTCTCTCTCTCTTTCTCTATCTTGCTTTCTCCCTCTCTCTCCCTCTTCCTTCCTCTCTCATCTCTCTCTTTTCTTTTTCTCTCTTTCTCTATCTCTCCCCCTCTTTCTCTCTCTCTTTTTCTCACTTTCCATCTCTTGTTTTCTTTCTCTCTCTCTCTTGCTTTCTCTCTCACACTCTTTCTCTCTCTCATTCTCTTTCTCTTGCTATCTCTTTCTCTCCACCTATTTCTCTCTCTCTCTCTCTCTCTCACTTTCTCTCTATCTTGTTCTGTCATTGCTCTCACTCTCTCTCGTTCTCCGGAGGCTGGCGAAAGTAATTTTCAATTACTTTCAATTGTAATTTTCAATTACAATCAGCCTATCTCTCCTTCCTTCCTTTCCCCCCTCCCTCTTTTCCTTTCCTTCCTTCCTTCCCTTCCCCTTTCTCCTTCTTTCCCTTCTCCCTTCATTCCAACCAACCTATCTCTTCTTCCTGTTTCCTTCTCCTCCCTCTTCCCCTTCCTTCCCCTACGTCTTTCCCTTCCTTCCCTCCCTATTTTTCCTTCCTTCCTTCCCTTCTGTGTCCTCCCTGCCCTCTCTTCCCCTCCCCTCCCCTCCCTTTCCTCGACGAGGGCAGCCCGTAGAGTCACACCCATCCCGGGCCGAGTTACAAGAGCAGCAGCCGGGCAGGGAGCGCCCCACTCGCTTTGTTCCCACAGCAGGGCTCGGTCGGGAGCCCACTGGTCAGGGCTCGGTCGCCGCCACCAGGAATCCAGGAAACCGGGGTCAGGGGTCTCTGGGGCGTCGCACCGGGATGGCGCCTGGAATGTCGGGCGCGTGGGCTGACGCGCACTCTCCCCATCCCCTGCTGCCAGCCAACCCGGAAAATTCAAAGTAAGAAAAACCTTCGCTCTTACTTTGAATGCTCCGGGCAGGCTAGCAGGGAGATGGAGAGAGCGCGGTGGCCCCCGCTGTGAGAATGCCTGCAGGGAAGAGAGGCGGAGCGGACAGGCGGGCGAGGGCAGCGGCGAGTAGCCACGGGGGAGCGAGGGGGCTAGAGGCGCGGGGGGGGCAGCCGCGGCTTCGTGCACGCCCTTGGAAAAGGGTGCATGGGGGGGCCTTTTGGGGGACGCTGGCGCACGCGTGTGAAGCCTACAACTTGCACTTGTGTTAAATTTTGTTTCTTTCCTAAGCAGCCTTCTGTGTAAAAAAATCCATTTGGGAACGAGTCGTTCCCAAATGGATTTTTTTACACAGAAGGCTGCTTAGGAAAGAAACAAAATTTAACACAAGCGCAACCGCCACCCCGAAGGGGCTCCTACCTTCGTCGCATGCTTTATTCTGGGACTGGAGGACCGCGCTGCCAAAGGCTCCGTCGGGGCTTCGAGTCCTGCCTCGCGAGGGCCAGAGGGCCCGCCTTTTTCGTTGGTGAGGCAGGCAGCCGGCAAGAGAGGGCCGGTACTGCGCATGTGCGACGGTGGGCAAAACCGGGCCCCCCTCATGGCCGGGCCCGGTACACCACTCCCAGTAGTACCGCCCTATCAGCGGCCCTGACACAACCTAAAACCATCTCTATTTATCGGACCTGATTAACTATGTGCATACTTCCTAAAAAAAACCCCTCTCCTCAATTCTGGCTGAACCCCTAAGTATAATTTTCAAAATATCTTCTACAACTAGCTCCCTACCTAAACTCTGGTCACTAGCCACAGTCATTCCTATCTTCTAAAAAGGTGATCCTAGCAATGTTGAAAATTATAGACCAATCTCCTTGATCTGTGTCACTTGCAAAGTCATGGAATCCATCATTAACCAATCCATGAAACAAATGACCTACTTTCTAACAAACGATTTGGTTTCAGAAAAAAATTATCCTGCAACTCTTACACTGCAAATACATATGGACTACCCAAATTGACCAGGGTAAATCGATGCAATCTACATAGACTTTTGCAAAGCCTTTGATTCAGTAGTTCACGACAAACTTCTTATGAAACTAAAATCTTATGGCATCTCAGGACCACTGCATGATTGGATATCAGCATTCCTGTCAAACAGACAACAGGTGGTCAAAATAGGTAATGCCATGTCTAATCCTGCTCCAGTTAACAGTGGTGTTCCCCAAGGCAGTGTCCTAGGACAGTGATGGCAAACCTTTTTTCCCTTGGGTGCCAAAAGAGCATGGGCATGCACTATTGGCCATCTATAAGTGCCCACGCCAGTGTTCCCTCTAATTTTTTTCGGTGTGGGTGGAAAAGTAAAGTGTCTGAGCAACAGTCCCTTCGGGACTGGGTGGCATAGAAGTATAAACAAACAAACAAACAAACAAATAAACAAACAAATAAATAAATAGGAAAAAAAATTTCCCTCTTTTTTATTAAAAGAAATTAATAATAAAACAAAACCAAAATTACAATTAAAACTAAAACAACCAGCAAAACCAAAAACACAACTATTAATAAATCCATGCTTTAAAATCTTCATTTCTTAAATATTTATCATAGTATTATAATAATTTAGTAATACTTTGAAAATCTATCTGAACACCAATGCATCAATTAATATATTTCCATAAATTATACTTTTCTATAAATTCATTCACTATTTCCAAGCTCAATTAATTTTCAGGCACTTAGCATTTACTATTATTAACTTTCATCAATCTTCTACATTTCCAATTATATTTTAAATTCATAATGCAAACTCATAAAATCATACAGTACATATCATAAATCCCTTATTTATCATATGTATCTACCATTAATTTTACCTGTGTAATTCTATATAGTTCTAAAATTCTCATCCAATTTTATGAATTAATATATCCTAATAGTAAACAACATCTAAATATATCTTTTACCAATATTCCATAGTCAATCCATATTTAATAAACAATCATCCCTCAAATTTCTACCACTGTTCTCATTTCTGGGTACCTCTCCTATCTCTCCCCCTTTTCTCTCTCATTTGTTTCTCATTTCTCCCTCTTCCTCCCTTTTTCTCTCATTCCTGCCTCTCTCACTTCTCCTCTCTTTTTCCATCCCTGTCTCTTCCCCCCTTGTCTCTCTCTCTCTCTGTGTGTGTGTGTGTATGTGAACTCTTGCACCATTTCCAAAAACTGGTGAGGGCTGGGTTTTTTTATCTGTTATTATTTTACCATATGCTTTAAATCAAGTCACTTCTTTCTCTCTTTTGTTTCTCTCTTTCCTCTCATTCTCTGCCTCAATCATTTTCTCATTTCTCTTTTTTTCCTTCCCTTTTTGCTCCCATTTCTCTCTCTCCCTTCCTCTATTCTCTCTCTCTCTTGCTTTCTTTCTCTCTCCCTCTTTCTCTCTCCATCTTCATTCTCTATACAAACGACCTTTGTGACCAAATTACAGGCAAATGGGTTCTTTTTGCTGACCATGTAAAACTCTTCAACACCACCGACAACATAGCCACCCACCAAAAAGACCTTGACTTTGTGTCAGAATGGTTAAAAATTTGGCAACCCCAAATCTTAACCAAAAAATGCTCTGTCCTACACATTGGCAAAAAGAATCCAAGGATCAGATACAAGCGGGACAAACAAGACCTTACAGTCAACCCTCACTCCATAAAAGACCTTGGAATACTCATATCCGGGGCAAAAATGCCCTCCCCCATCCCCCTGGAGACTCTCTGGAAGCCAAAAATGCCCTCCCAGAGTCTCCAGGTGAGCCAAAAATCAGCTGGCCGACACACACATGCACATTGAAGCTAAGCTAATGCAATGGCTCGCATGCCAGCAGATATGGCTGCACGTGCCACCTCTGGCACCCATGCCATAGGTTCACCATCACTGCCTTAGACTATCCACTGTTGACCTCTCCCGATTCCTAACAAGTCAGTAAGGGGTGTGCATAAGTGCACGAGCGTATCTACCGTCCCTCTCCTAGGTTTCTCTTGGTACCAATATCATGTATACAAACAATGTTGTTTCCTTGTACCAATACGTACTTGACAAAATAAATAAATAAATAAAAATAAAATATTCCCAGAATTAACATACATTGAAGGACAGACCTTCTACCCCACCCGCTCTTTTGAAACATACCATCCTTCATTGATGGAATCCAGAATTATTTGTTTGAGGACAAAGATACAGAGCATGGCCACAAATATGTGATGGATTGTGCGGAAATGTTCCACCTCCAGCAACGTGCTGTAAAAGAGAGACAGATTGCCAGCAAGTAAGTAATAGATGTTGGGAGAGATGGGCAGCTGCAGATTACTGGACAAGACCTGAGATCCAAAGATTTTCATTTGATCTTCTGTGCAAAACCTTGTACTTTCATTTGTACAAAAGAAACAACATTCAAGTGACTCATAAATGTTTCTTATGATATACAGGTAGTCCTCAACATGTGACTGCAATTGAATCCTTGGACCAAGCAGGAAACTTACTTCTGCTGAGAATACCAACAGCCTTACTCTAATATGCTAGTAATAACTCCTTGTATTATTGTGCTAATCAACCTACAGTAATCCTTTCAAAAATACTTTGTTTCCCATCCATAGTATCTTTTCTTTTTATACTCTCCTGCATTGTGTGGGTAGGGAGCATGCTCAGATAATTTATTGGGCTGTTTCCAACTCTTGTTCTTCATCAACAGTGGAATACTGTTGCTCAAGGCCACCTTTGGAACCTGAAGCCTTAGAGATCAGACTACTTTGCACATTGTCCCTCTGACTAAATCTTGGTTATAACATTGCCAGGCATACTTACTCAACCAAGGATCGTTGAGGAACAAAGACTTTCTTCTTCAGTAGCTGACCCTTCTCTCTGCAAGATAAGATTTCAAAGCAGGTAATATTTAATATCTGTCTCTAAACCTTTCTCACCTCTGAGAAGTAGGATAAATGTCAAGAAGTCCCTGAGGATTTAACAGTGCACAGTGCATGTGCCCATCACCTAACAACAACACACACCCCATCACCCCCACCACCCATACAGGAGGATTCAAAAAAATTTTTAATTGTTTATCTATTATTCCTTGGCTCTATCTTGTTCTAGTATTACTAAAAGAGTGATTGCAATTTATTTTTCATATTTACATCACAGATTCTACTTAACATATAGTCTTTTACCTTGTTCCATCGCACCATCATCTTCTCCAATTTATTCTTATCAAAATTATTTAATCTTATTTCCATAATTTCAAAATGTATGTGATCCACCATATACCAGTACCAATTTTGTAATGTCCATTTTGTAGAATCTTTCCATCCTATTACCATCACCGCTTGAGCACTTTCCAGTGCTGCGGTTTTTATTTCCTTAAATTCTCCTAATTCTCTATATTTGATTAAAATTGCTATTTCTTTTGTAATAATCCAGTTAATGTTTAACATTTTATTAATTTCATTCTGGATTACATTCCAGAATTTCTGAATTTCTGCACACTCCCAGATCATATGCATAAAAATTCCTTTTTTCTGGCATCCATGCCAACATATGCCCTTCTCTTTCCCCTGGAAGTGTGCAATTTGTGCAGGTGTATAGTACCATTTATGTAAGATTTTTCTTCTCATCTCTCTAACTCTTGTATTTTTTAATCTTGTATATATTTACTATTATTTCTTTCATTTCTCTTTCATCTATTTGTAAATCATCCTGCCAACATCTTGTTAAACTTTTTGTTACTTCTTCTTCCATTTGTAATAGCATTCTATATATACTACCAGCTTGTGCTTTACTTTCGTTTATCTTCTCGCTTATTATTTTTTCTACACTATTTTCTTCCCGTAAGAAGGCTTCTTTATTCTCCCTTTTGTTTAAGTATGTACATATTGCATTAATCTGCAACCATTTCTGTTTACCAATCCACCATTCCAATCTAGTTCTACTAACTCTTCCATCTTTCTCATATAATTGCTCAATTCTCGTTATTCCTTTACTATTTAATATTTTAATAATTCTACTTAGATTAACGTCATCCCCTATATTCAATACATGTAACGTTGATAGCCTGGATACCTTTATTCCACTTGTCCTCTGCCATTTAAGCCATATTTCTAAACCTGCTTTAAAAGGATCACTTAAGGTACTGGTTTCAATTCTACTCCATTATATGTCTGTTGTATGTAAACTATTAAAAAACCAATAAAAATTTATTTATTTTTTTTTAAAAAACGAGTCCCTGAGGATTTTACTCCACAGTCAGTTTTGACTATGCTCATCTTTGTTTCAAGGCCATTGAACCAACACTGTCTGATGACTGCACTTTCCCCATCCCTGTTCTAATATCAATTGCGAGGAACCTCTTCCACCTGCTTTGCTTCTTTGCTGGGACCACGCTCAATTGCTGGGGTCTGGAATGAGCGGCTTCTTCCATGGTCTTGTCTAAGAGATCACTCAGCTGATTGTGTATCAGTTCTAGTACCTTCGCCTTCATTACCTACCAACAAAACAGAGGAAATTTAATGATGTCCGGGCCTTTCATAGATTCCTAGAATGCATTTAGGTGATGGACACTGTCAGGGGATTGCACAGATTATGTCCAAATGGAATCAGACATGCTGACACAAACGTGCAGTTTTATATAAATAAATATACACTGATTAAAAAAATAAAGGGAACACTTAAACAACATAATATATCTCCAAGTAAATCAAATGTCTGTGAAATCAAACTGTCCACTTAGGAAATAACACTGGCTGACAATCAATTTCACATGCTGTTGTGCACATTCAACTTTGTACAGAACAAAGTATTCCATGAGAATATTTCATTCATTCTGATCTAGGATGTGTTCTTTGAGTGTTCCCTTTATGTTTTTGAGCAGTATATTTACAGTAGGAACATCATGAGGTAAATTGCAGAGAGCACACAGCAACTAATCACAACTAAGATTGCTTTTTTTACCATGGCCAGCTCTCCTCAATCAATTAGCTGTAACTGTGTGTTCTTACTCATTGTCCAGTTGTTTCCCTTCTTTGATCATTTACAGAAGCTTCCTTGCCCAGAAAGCTTAATAATCGTACAGGGCCTAATTTTCTATGACAACGATAGAGACCATGTGATCGTGGAGACAGAACATATTTGTTTCTCTAATGATAATATCCTCCTGCTTTTATTATTATCTATTATAATATCTATTATTACCTCCAGGTCTCTCTTCCACTGGATGTGGGCAGTGATTTTCTCCAGGTGTTCAGTTTCTCCTAGAGAATTAGAAACAGTTTCACTTTAAAACCATGATTTGACATGGGGCAAATGGAGGAAGTCAGTTCATTGCTTGGATTAGACAGAAATCTTCCCATTATACAGAGTTTTTGGTTCTAAATTACGATTCCAAATTTCAAGCATTTTCCCCCCCCCCCCATTCTTTGCATTCTCTTTCCTTTGGGATGGATAAAGCAGGTCCAAATCTATCTCTACTAGGCTTCTGAAATACAATATTTTAAATTATATGGCATGTTTTTATTCAGTTTTGTAGCTTGTTTAGAAAAACAGATTTCCACATTATAATCATTTTTTTAAACCATCAGATCTGGAAGTCTGTGTTTATCCCACAAATGTATTTTGCAGCATTAAAATTTAGACGTGTATTGCAGGGTATCAAGGTCATTAGATCTTCAATGGGGGAAGACATATTCACTTAACAACAGTGTTACGATCTTGTGATGAAAAGTTCCAAATGTTTTCTTTGTAACTAGTTAATTAAGATGTTCTTTGTTCCCTTCAACTAAATACTTGCATTGTTTTGTCTTTGAAAGATGAACTTTAGCATTTTTGGACAAATTTTAAATGCACACCTGCTCTTCGTGCATAATTCTTGACTTTTTTGTCATAATTTTCCATATTATTTCTTACTGCTGTGTGAATCAATCATTATCAGATGCTTGCCTCTCTGGCCCACCTCATAGGCTGCTGTCAGGCCCAAAACTAAGAATGTCATGCAGTGATTCTTCCCAGCTGAGTTCTTTATCTTTTCAGACCTATAGAGGGAATCATGCCAAACCCTGGACTCTACTATTTGCATCTACAATATACTATTAGGGAAGGGCTGTCTTCAGCTTCTTTCTCTCACACATAATGTCTGGACTGAACTGTCTCCTTACCCCTTTATGAATGAACCCCTACCCTCCTGAGAATCCAACTCCTTACTACATTCCATCACATCTGGAAATGATTAAAGATTGCATTTGCTATCCTTTCTGTAGAACCACATTGATGCAACTTCTCTCTCTTTCCCTATTCCTTTAATGTACATTAATGTACTTTATGAATATCTGTATCATGGAGAATATATGCAACATACACTATTCCTTTTACTACAGGTTCTGCAGCTTTTTAGCAGGAATTCAGAATGGCAGAAGATTTTTCGCACTGAACTCTAAGCGTTGGGGGAGGGCATTACTTTAATAAAATAATGTAAGTCTTTTTTGCTGTGGCTCTCAAAATGCTAATCTCTGCATTATACTTCCAAGACCTAATTGAAAATCCCCAGATAGTTTATCCATGGCAAGGATATTCCCCAGAGCTCCTCCCAACTGACCACCAAGCCACACCCACAGAATAAGCCACTCCCACAGAACCAGTAGGAAAAAAATTACAACCCACCCCTGATCATGTCCCTTAAACATATCCTTACCATTGAATAATTGTGTTTCCTCTTCTCCCCTGGTCTGCTCCTGAGAACTTCTTTGCCTTATGCCTTGAGTGCTCATTTCTCTTCGGTCCATAATGGTTCTGAAAGTAGAGTTTCTTAGATTAATTTCACACTCTAGCCCAGAAGGCAGGTAACTAATTCACCAAGGAAGGGAATAAATCCTCTGGAATTAGAACTTTGCAATTCCTTTAATGCACCAATGAGGTAACTGGTATCACGTAGTGATAGCAAAGTTAGAAGGTTGACCTCTCTACCCTGTTTAGTTACACATTAGTTACATATTTTCAGCTCAACCTTGCTTAGACAAGAGTTGTAATGGAGCCAGGATTACAAGATCTTCCAATATTCATACTGTTTTATTTTCTGAATCAAATGAGCAAATAATTATTACTTAGAGCTGAAACAATTCCATCTGAGAGTCTGTGCAAATGAGGTATTTATTTTACAGGTCCTATGATTTGAGAATATATCAAGAATATATTTTCTTAGTCAAACAGCGTAATTCAGCTGCATTTCCCCCAACACAAACAAAGCCAGAATTGAAAAGACACCAACAGAAAGCTGATGCAATCACTAAAAAAGAGCTGAAGAGAGTGGACAACATTGTGAGCTAAAAGAAACTCTCATAGATTGACAACAAACAATGCCCTAATAAAGTAGCAACAATAAAACATTGGAATATCACAAGAAATATATTGCCTACAAAGAACTGTTGGGTACACAAAATAGACAAAGTAATAGAAAAAGAAAAGGCTAAAGTGCTCTGGCACTTTCAAATTCAAACAAACAAGCACCTGTCACTTAACATTCCAGATAACTGTCGATTAGAAAGACAAAAAAGTTTGGATAACAGACATTACAGTACCTGGAGACAGTAAAACAGGAGAGAAAGAATCACAAAATATAAAAGCCTATACAGTGATCCCCCGATCATTGCGAGGGTTCCGTTCCAGGACCCCTAGCAATGATCGGGTTTTTGCGAAGTAGCGCTGCGGAAGTAAAAACACCATCTGCGCATGCGCAGATGGTGTTTTTACTTCCGCAGCGCTAGCGAGGAGCCGAAGATTGGGGTTCCTGGGAAGGGGACTCAGCTTGTCCGCCGCCCGCTTGCGCATCGCCCGCCCACGCCGTTCATTCTTGCCGCTTCCCAGCTGAGTCCTGAAGCGATTTCGCTTCAGGACTCAGCTGGGAAGCGGCGAGAATGAACGGCGTGGGCGGGCGATGCGCGAGCGGGCGGCGGACAAGCCGTTTGCTCGCGCGCGCTCGCACCGGTTCCCAGCTGAGTCCTGAAGCGATTTCGCTTCAGGACTCAGCTGGGAAGCGGCGAGAATGAACGGCGTGGGCGGGCGATGCGCGAGCGGGCGGCGGACAAGCCGTTCGCTCGCGCTCGCTCGCGCCGGTTCCCAGATGAGTCCTGAAGCGAATTCGCTTCAGGACTCAGCTGGGAAGTGGCGAGAATGAACGGCATGGGCGGGCGATGTGCGAGCGGGCGGCGGACAAGCCGTTCGCTTGCGCTCGCTCGTGCCGGTTCCCAGCTGAGTCCTGAAGCGAATTCGCTTTAGGACTCAGCTGGGAAGTGGCGAGAATGAACGGCGTGGGCGGGCGAAGGGCGGGCGGGCGGCAGCGAGGAGTTTGCGTGGGCGGAGGGGAAACTCCTCGCTGATGCCCGCCGCTCGCTCTCCCACCAGCAAGAGGGGGAAGACCTAGGGAAGCCGCCCAGCATCTGATCTGCCCGGCGCCATCTACGCATGCGTGCCCATAGAAATAAAAGGGCGCGCATGCGCAGATGGTGTTTTTACTTCCGGGTTGCAAAATCGCCATATAGCCATTTCGCAATGATCGGGGTCGCAATACCCGGGGGATCACTGTATATAGAAGGAGAACAATTATAGCAACTGTTTAGTTTCAAGAAATTGAGGAGACCACATTGTAGCCTGATTCTTATTTATTAAAGACGGGCTGGAACGGGTAACAAGCTATCAACAATGTACAAGCAAAGCGATGTTACAAAAAGCAAAGCGGCACGCCCACGCTGTCCTTTTAAAAAGTTTTTCCTTGGTGGCCTTGACAGCCGCTTGAATTTCCTGGCTGCAGCTTGGCCAAACCGCGGCCGGTATGTAGATCTGTCCTGGGAAAGCGATGGCGAACCTATGGCACGGGTGCCACAGGTGGCACGCGGAGCCACATCTGCTAGCATGAAAGCTGTTGCCCTAGCTCAGTTCCAAAATGCATGTGTGTGCCAGCCAGCTTATTTTTTGGCTCGCACAGAGGTTCTTGGAGGGTGTTTTTGGCTTCCAGAGAGCCTCCAGGAGGGGTGGGGAAGGGTGTTTTTACCCTTTGGGGATGGGGAAAGCCTTTAGAACCTGGGGAGAGCAAAGCCCGAGCATATTGGGCCCAGAAGTTGGGAAACAGGTCATTTCTGGCCTCCAGAGGGCCTTTGGGGGTGGGGGGAAGCTGTTTTCATGCACCCCAGGCATTGAATTATGGGCGTGGGCCAGTGTTCCCTCTAAGGTGTGCAGTGGGCTATAGCGCACAGGTTTTTAGCGCTCAGCACAGTCCCCCCATTGGCCTCCTCCCCCGCTGCTGTGCTGGGGGCTGCCCCTTTGAGCCGGGGGCAATGGGCCCAGCTTCGGCCTACTAGGCCCCGGTGCGGATGAAGTGCGGGGCAGAGTAGGCGTCAGCAGCTGTTGTTCTGGGCCCATCGACAAGTTTCACCTCCTCTCCCGCCGCTGCACTGGGGCTGCCCCCTGTAGCCGGGGGTAACAGGCCCAGGCTCGACCTACTTGGCCCCGGTGCAGCCGAAGCGTGGGGCATAGTAGGTGGCGATGGCGATGGCTGCTCCGGACCCATCCATGAGCTTTGCTTCCTCTCCCACCGCTGTGCTGGGGGCTGCACCCCGCCACTGGGTCCCCTCCGCCGCCCAATCCTGGTATTGGAGCCAGGAGCAACGGGCCCGGCCTCGGTCTACTTGGCCCTGAACTTTGCCTCCTCTGCTGCCGCCACGCTGGGGGCTGCCCTCAGTCGACGCCAGGTCCCCTCCACCGCCCAATCCTGATACAAGATGAGTACGAGACAGTGGCAACCCACATCAAGAGCATGGACCCGGCTACTATTAAACAGGTAGGAAGAGGGGGCAAGAGGGGGAAGTGAGAAAGAGGGGGGAGAGGGAAGGAGGGGCAAGGAGGGAGAGAGAAAGGAGGAAGAGAGAGAAAGGGGGGCAAGAGGGGGGAGAGAGAAAGGGGGAAGGAGAAAGAGGGGGCAAGATGGGGAAGAGAGAAAGAGGGAGAGAGAGAAAGAAAGCAAGAGAGAGAGAGAATAGAGGAAGGAACAGAGAGAAATGGGAGCAAGATGGGGAAGAGAGAAAGAAAGCAAGAGAGAGAGAGAATAGAGGAAGGGACAGAGGGAAATGGGAGCAAAAAGGGAAGGAAAAAAAGAGAAATGAGAAAATGATTGAGGCAGAGAATGAGAGGAAAGAGAGAAACAAAAGAGAGAAAGAAGTGACTTGATTTAAAGCATATGGTAAAATAATAACAGATAAAAAAAACCAGCCCTCACCTGTTTTTGGAAATGGTGCAAGAGTTCACATACACAGAGAGAGAGAGAGAGAGAGACACAGGGGGGGGGAAGAGACAGGGATGGAAAAAGAGAGGAGAAGAACTATATAAGAAAGAAGATTTTAAAGAAGATGAGATCTTTAGGTATTTAAACTCATTAGATTTACCACAACTAACGGAAGAACAACAAGCGAGGTTAGATAGTTTAATTACAATACAAGAACTGCAGATAATTATTAAAAAACAAAAGAATAATAAAGCTACAGGGCTGGACGCTATCCCGGCGGAATGGTATAAAATAGAAAGTGATGTAATTATAAATAACATGTTGGAAATTTTTAATGCGATTGTTATGGATGGTAAAACACCAAAATCTTGGTCCGATTCGTCAATAACGTTAATTCATAAGGCTGGGACAGATAAAGATAAAATACAAAATTACAGACCTATATCATTATTAAATGTAGATTATAAAATATTTACTTCAATTTATGCAGAAAGTTAAAAAAAAATCTTAGAAGAGATAATACATCAGGACCAAAATGGATTCTTACCGGATAGGCAATGTTGCAGATAGACTCAAAATAGGATCAGCCCACGTGAGCTGAAATGAGACTAACCACGGAGGTCAACAGAAATAAGCTGTGAGGAGATCTTCAAAATGAAGTTATTTTTATTTAGAAAAAGTATAAAAAGTAATAATGCCTGAGAGCAGGCAAGAGACACGTCTTTATATCGTAAGACTTCTCAAGATAAGATGGAGTCAAAAGATTCACACTCAGTGAAATGTTTGGTCTTGTCCAGCTGCTGATGTACAATAATGATCCAATCACTGACCGATACAGCGTTTGGTTCTCAAATAGAGGATAATCTTGTTGGGCTAACTTGTAAAAATCAGTTTGCATGGGAGAACGACAAGTATGTGCATCAGACATATTACAGTTCTGCAAAAGTTGGTCAACCTTACTTTCTTGTGAAAGAGAGAACCCCTTCTCAGTTTTCTCAATCTGAACACCTAGATAATCATTAATATGCCCTAGGCTTTTTAAAGTGAAATGTTTCTCTAGACCCCTGGCAAAAGTTTCACTCATGCGTTTGTTGGGACCAATGTAAACAATATTATCAACATAAACAAGAACAATTTCATAAACTTTACCTTGCCCCTTTGTGAACACGCATTCATCAGAGATGGACTTAATAAAGCCCAATGATTTTAGCTTTTGAATGAGACAGCGATACCACATGAGAGTGCTCTGTTTCAGGCCATAAAGACTTTTCTGCAGGTACCAGACATCCCCTTCTCGGTCCTGGAACCCGGGTGCACTCTTGCCGTAGATCTCTTCATTTAGATCAGCGTTCAGGTAGGCAGTCTCAACGTCGAACTGAAAAACCTCTAAGTTCAAAGCAATAGCAGTAGTTAGGGCAATTTTGACACTTTCATTTCTGACAGTGGGTGAAAAAGTATCAGTGTAGTCATCAGGATACACCTGTGAGTATCCTTGGGCTACAAGTCTTCCTTTGTATAGCTTTCCTTCATTTGCTTTTTGTTTGACTCTGTACACCCAACGTGTGCCAATGACTTTCTTGTTTGCTGGAGGCTCAACTTGTTGGAACACCTTAAGTTTCTTTAAACAGTCCAGTTCACGTTCCATAGCCTCATACCACTTCTCTTGTTCAGATTCAGGTAAAAGTCTTATTTGATGAAAATTTTCAGGAGGAAGTGTAACATTGTTACATAAGAAAGGAAAAGGAGTGTAAGATACTTGCTGTGCATATCTCTTTGGAAGAGTTCCTTTGGTGGTTCTCTTTGAACGCCTTGGAACCTTGGTCCATTCTTCATCATCATCATCTCCGTCTCCAAGTTCATTGTCAGGGACATCATCTGTGACTGTTGAAGACTGTTCATCATCTGGAACATCAGGATCATCTGGGACAGCTGCCTGAGGGTCAGGTTTCGCTGCACCTTCAACATCATCCTTAGGAAAATAAACTGAAGTATCATTACTATGTATACTGGACCAATTAGTATCTTCCTCAAATTTAGCTGAATTAGAAATAACAGCTCTATGATAAGTGTCAGCAAATTTGTAGTATTTAGAGCTTTCATCAAACCCGATGAATCTCATCCTTTGTGACACTAGACCTCCTTTTCTTCTTTGATCAAGTGGAATGTTAACAGTGGCATAACAGCCAAAAATGTGGATGTTTTGAACATCAGGCTTCTTTGCATGAAGCAAGTAATAAGGAGTCTCTTGTATAACGCTACTCCAAGTTCTGTTAACAATATAATTAGCATACCTTAATGCTTCGCCCCAGTATGAATTGTCCATGTCAGCATCCTCTAGGGGACAACGAAACATAGTCTGTAAGACTCCATTCCTTCTCTCCGAAATTCCATTCTGAGGAGGCGAATGAGGAGGTGACATCTGTTGACGGATTCTATTTCTTTTCATCCATCTTTGGAACTGCTGGGACATGAATTCCCCACCACGATCACTTTGAATTCGTTTGATCCAGACATCGTATTGCGTAAGTACCTCTGCAGCAAAGTCTTTAAAGATCTGAAAAGCCTCAGATTTTTGTTTCATTAGAAACACAAAACCATATCTTGAGTAACTATCAACAATAGTTAAGAAATACTTACTCTTACCTTTAGTAGGCTGAAATGGACCAACAATGTCGGTGTGGACCAATTCAAACCTCATAGTTGTGCCCGTTACTCTTCAACTTTGACTCACCTTTCAGGGTTGCTGAGGTGATTGCTTGCCTCGTAGATGCAGCTGGAAGTACTGCTGGTTGCTGTACTTGTGGCACAATAACCGGTGGCAAGTATGGAGGTTGAGGAGGCTGGATAGATTGTGGCAGATGAGGTTGCAAGATGGGTTGCCTCTGTTGCTGTACAGAGCTAACTGGAACTTGTGGATGTCTGTTCCGTTGCATCTGGGCAGCCTGGGATGCCTGTGAGAGTTTGGGCTTAACAGCAGATTAAAAACATGTTCTGTTAATCTCTCTCTTTCTCTTTTGAAAGGCTGTGCAAAATCTTTAATTTCAGGTGTTGGCTTAGGTTTGTAGCCATGCCATCCACTAGAGGCCGCTGCTGCACTATAAGTTTCTGCAGCTGCATGGGCAACAATAGCCCCCCTTTGCATTCCTTCAGAGGAGTATTCTGATTGAGATGCGGCAGGGAAAAAATGGTGGATCTTTTGCGCATACTCTGATTGCACTACAGGGGACAAAGGAATCCCAATGCCGGTAGACGTGGCAATATGATCAGACTGTGCATGCTTGGACTTAGTAATGGAAATAAGCCCTATTTGATCCGTTAAAAGCTTATATTGCAATTGTCTTAATCCTCGCAACTCCTTTCTATAAGAAGTTAGATCTTCTAAATAACATTCATACGAAGTCTTTTGCTGTAAGGTCTTTGTTTCGCCAAGACCGTCAATATGGACACAGAATGACTGTAAATCCTGAATTTGATTTTCCAGCTTAGCTATGGTGTTTTCAACTCTGTCTAAATCAGAGAGGGATTGTCTGCTCTTGTTGGAGGTTTGAGACACATTATCATCAATATACTTTGTTTTAGCAGTAACTTTTAAGGGAAGGTTTGAAGACTGAACGCTCGGAGATTGGGAGCGAACAAGGGTGGCTTCTTCCTCAAAATCCTCAATTGAGTGCCCAGAAAAACTTTCCACGGGGTGTCCCATGATATTTTTCTCCCCCTTCTCAACCATGTAAGAAAGTGAACTTACGGTTTGTTGAGAGGCTGCCGGTTCAGAAGCTTGAAGCATTTGTTGTTCAGTCATAATGAGATTTCTTTTCTCTTCCGAAGCGTGGATGAGGGATTTGAGACCGTCTAGTTGATCTTGAGAAATTTCATCTATGAAGCTCTGGGAAAAAAGTTTCTTCTCCCTTTTAGCCGGCATTCCAGTGGGCACAGCAGCTTAGGTTAATGAATAACCGCCCGATGCTACCATGTCACAGATAGACTCAAAATAGGATCAGCCTGCGTGAGCTGAAATGAGACTAACCATGGAGGTTGACGGAAATAAGCTGTGAGATCTTCAAAACGAAGTTATTTTTATTTAGAAAAAGTATAAAAAGTAATAATGCCTGAGAGCAGGCAAGAGACACGTCTTTACATCGTAAGACTTCTCAAGATAAGATGGAGTCTGCCTTCTCTTCCGACACAGAGAGGAAGTGAGGAAAAAAGGTTTACATCATAGAAAGGGAGGAGCTACATTAACATGCAAGAGTTAACTATTTAACTACTGAATGTTTCTAGATGTCTCTTGAGGCTGTCAATACACAGCGTGACAGGCAAATTAAAAATAACCTTAGAATGGTTATTAATTCATTGGAATATTATGAGCAACACCCAGAGAAACAAATGTCCTTGATGTTTTTGGATGCTAAAAAAGTGTTTGATAATGTGGACTGGACATTCATTAAAATGCAACTGAACCAAATGAGATTTGGTACTAAATTTGTGAACCTGATTGACGCCATATATTCTAAACAGACAACGAAAATTATACTAAATAATGAACAATTGGAAAAATTTGAAATTTTTAAAGGAGTTAGACAAGGATGTCCGATCTCACCATTATTATTTATTTTATCCCTCGAAGTATTATTAATTAAGATTAGGGCGAATAAAAAAATACATAATTGAAAATCCATTGACAACATTACCAATTTTGATAGCTACAATAGAAGAGTATGGTAAGGTAGCTGGCTTAAAAATTAATAAAAATAAGACACAACTTATAGTTAAAAATATGACAAAAATGCAGGAAAGAAGACTAGAAATTATTTCAGATATGAAGATAGTTAAAAAAGTAAAGTATTTAGGAATATGGATCACAGCCAAAACGATATTAAAAAATGACAATTATATTAAAGTAATTGAAGAAATTAAGAAAGATCTAGAAATATGGAATAACCTGAAAATATCTGTCATGGGAAGAATAGCAACTATCAAGATAAACGTTCTACCAAAGATATTGTTTTTGTTTCAAGTAATACCTATAAACCCAGGGGGGAATTTTTTTAAAGACTTAACAACAATTGTTAAAAAATTTCTGTGGCAGGGCAAGAAGGCGAGAATAAAGTTAAGTATTTTAGAAGACATTAAGGAAAGAGGTGGATTTGCTCTACCTAATTGGCAATTTTACTATAAAGCAGCTGCACTAACTTGGATTAAGGAGTGGATAACCTTAGAAAATAGAAGAATACTAACTCTGGAAGGGCATGATTTGATGCTTGGATGGCATGCTTTCCTCTGGTATGACAAAGAAAAAACACATTCATATTTTAAAAGACATACAATAAGAAAGTATTTATTAGAAGTATGGAAAGATATTAAGAAAGATCACTTTGTAAATGTACCAGACTGGATATCCCCACTAGAGGTGATATCCCATCCTAATCTCATATCGGATAGGAAAATACCAAAATATAAACAATTACTTGATGAACAAATGCACTTAAAAACAAGAGATAAACTTCAAGAGGATTTAAAATAGATTGGTGGCAATATATACAGATACAGTCGAAGTTTCAAAAAGATAGCAAAGTATATATATTTAACAAGAGTAAAAGCTTTTTGAGTAGTTTATTGACCACAAATTCAAAGAAATTAATTGGGAAAGCATATAAATATATGACTGAACATAAAAATATAGACTTGACTCTCAAAGGCAATATGATAACTTGGTGTAAAAATTTCGGCAAAGAGTTTGATTTAGAGACCTGGGAGAAAGTTTGGATAACAAATTGGAAGATGACAAACTCTGTTTCTTTAAAAGAAAACCAAATTAAGATGTTTTACCGATGGCATCTCCCACCGAATAGAATTGCTAAGATGTATCCAAATACCTCCCCAAATTGTTGGAAATGTAAAAATGAAATAGGTTCCTATTATCATCAATGGTGGACATGTAATAAAGTCTGGACATATTGAAGAATGATAGAGAAAATGATAAAAGAGATTACATTATATGAAATAGAAAAATCCCCTGAATTTTATCTTTTAGGCATAGCTAAACAGAAATATAAAAAATATTTTTTTTTCTGGTTGTACATATTTTAACAGTCGCCAGGATAGTTTATGCACAAAATTGGAAAGGGGAAGATATCCCCAAGAAAGAGGATGTAGTTAAAAAAATTCTGGATTGTGCAGGGATGGATATGATGACAAGAAGGCTGAATGACCAAGAAGAATCTGACTTTTATATTATTTGGGATAAAGTTTATACATTAAATGTTTGTAAGTTTGTATGTCTTTTTACTGAAAATTAATAAAGTTTTTCAAACAAACAAAGAAACAAATAAAGGTGTCTTTTGCAATTGACTGATGATGATATTTCTAGTGGTGCTCCAGATGTTTTGGGATTGCACCCAAGAGGCCTGTTACCAATGGGGTTATTTTTTGTTTTCTGTTGCTGTTGTGTATGTAGATAGGACCGACTCTCTTTATACACTACATAAACGATCTCTGTGACAATATTACAAGCAATTGTGTTCTCTTTGCTAATGATGTTTTTAATACCTCTGATAATACTTCTACCCTTCAAAAGTACATTGACCATGTAGCTGAATGGTCTAACAACTGCCAACTCCAAATCTCATCCAACAAATGCTCTGTCCTACACATTGGTAAAAAGAATCCGAATACTAAATACACACTTGGACAAACCAAACTCGCAGAGGACCCTCACTCAGTCAAAGACCTTGGAGTACTCATTTCCAATGACCTAAGTGCCAGAGCCCACTGCAACAGCATTGCCAAAAAAGCAGTAAGAGTCACAAACTTAATTCTATGCAGCTTCTTCTCTATAAATACTGATCTACTAATCGGAGTATACAAAACATTTGTCAGACCAATTCTTGAATACAGCTCACCTGTATGGAATCCACACTGTTTTTGATGTATTGTGTTTTGTATTGTTTTCTTTTTTTTCTTTCTGTATTATAATTGTAAATAAAAAAAATTCAACCCCCCCCCAGATTCTGTTGTTTCCTCCCCCAATCCCAAAATCTTCAACCTACATTATCTGCAATAGACCTCTCCCACTTTCTAAGAGGTCTGTAAGGGGCTGCACAAGTGTACCTTCATGCCTACCATTCCTGTCCTAATGACTTTTTACCTTTTCTATCTCTACTTTATACTTATATTATGTTAAACATACTACAATACAATACTATATTTGTATGACAAATAAATAAATAAAATAAATAAATAAACCATCCTTCATTGATGGAATCCACAATGATTTGTTTGAGGACAAAGATAGAGAGCATGTGATGGATTGTGTGGAAACAGATTTCCACACTTTTTAAAACCAGCAGATCTGGAAGTCTGTGTTTATCGTTCAATTCTATTTTGCTTAATTATCACATGAAGCAGCATTAAAATTTGGATATGTATTTGATGGTTGTGGTCTACTGGGGTCATTAGATCCCCTCTTGCAACTCTCTGACAAGCAAAGTCAATGGAGAAGACAGATTCACTTAACAACACTGTTATGGTTTTGTGATGAAAATTTCCAAATGTTTTCTTTGTAACTAGTTAATTAAGATGCCCCTTGTTTTCTTCAACTAAATGCTTGCATTATTTTGTCTTTGAAAGATGAACTTTAGCATTTCATAGAAACATAGAAACAAAGAAACATTTCCAGACAAAGATTAAAGAGACACCTGCTCTTCATGCATAACAACTTTTTTGTCATACTTTTCCATATTATATCTTACTGCTGTGTGAATCAGTCATTATCAGATGCTTGCCTCTCTGCCCCACTTCATAGGCTGCTGTCAGGCCCAAAACCAAGAATGATGAGCAATGATTCTTCCCAGCTGAGTTCTTTCAGACCTAGAGACAGAATCATGCCAAACCCTGGACTCTACTATTTGCATCTACAATTAGAGAAGGGCTGTCTTAACCCTCTTTCTCTCAGACATAAGGTTTTTTTGAATGCACCCCTTCCCTTTTGGGAATCCAGCTCCTTACTACATTCCATCACATCTGGAAATGATTAATGCTGGATTCACACTACTTGCAATAAAGAGATGTTAGTCACATTTCTTCCTCCTGCCTCTTCAGATGAGCACTTAAGGGAATCTATATTTAAATATTAGGTAAATATGCTCTTAGGATTACTACTGTGTCACTTAACACAAAACAAATAGCATCATATTAATCTAATTCATATTCAGATTCTTTCTAAAAAAAACTTTCCACAGCTGTAGCTGAACCACTAAGCATAATCTTTGAAAAGTCATTCAGGACCAGTTCACTACCAAAACTATGGTGACTAGCCACGGTCATCCCCATCTTCAGAAAAGGAGATCTCAGTCTAGTTGAAAACCTAGATCAATTTCTCAATGCTGTGTCACATGCAAAGTCATGGAATCAATCATAAACCAATCAATTACCCTTCACCATAGAAACAATCTATTCTCTGACAAACAATTCAGTTTCAGGAAAAAAATTATCTTGTAACCTGCAACTCCTTCACTGCAAAAACATATGGACAGCAAATCTCGATCAGGGCAAATCAATAAATACAATTTACATAGACTTCTGTAAAGCCTTCGATTCAGTGCTTCATAATAAACTACTACTAAAACTCAATTCCTATGGCATCTCAGGATCCCTACTTGACTGGATAATTGCATTCCTTTCAAACAGACAACAAGTTGTCAAAATAGGGACCGCCATATTAATCCTGTTCCTGTTATCAGCGGAGTACCTCAAGGCAATGTACTAGGACCAAAACTCTTCATTCTCTATACAAACGACCTTTGTGACCACATTACAAGCAAATGGGTTCTTTTTGCTGACCATGTAAAACTCTTCAACACCACCGACAACATAGCCACCCACCAAAAAGACCTTGACTTTGTGTCAGAATGGTAAAAAATTTGGCAACTACAAATCTTAACCAAAAAATGCTCTGTCCTACACATTGGCAAAAAGAATCCAAGGATCAAATACAAGCGGGACAAACAAGACCTTACAGTCAACCCTCACTCCATAAAAGACCTTGGAATACTCATATCGAATGACCTAAGTGCCAAAGCCCACTGCAACAATATCTCCAAAAAGGCTTCATCAGTTGTTAACCTAATCCTATGTAGCTTCTTCTCTGATAATATCACTCTACTAACCAAAGCATACCAAACTTTTGCCAAACCAATCCTTGAATAATCTGTCTGGAACCCACACCTCATTTCGGACATAAATACATTAGAAAGCATCCAGAGATACTTTATGAGAAGAGTCCTCCACTCCTCTACTCACAACAGAATACCGTACATAAGCAGACTAGAAATACTAGGCTGAGAAAGCTTAGAGCTTTGCCGCCTTAAACACGACCTATGCTTAGCTCATAAAATTATCTGCTACACTGTCCTTCCTGTCAATGACTACTTCGGCTTCAACCACAACAATACATGAGCACATAACAGATACAAACTCAGAGTTAACCACTCTAAACTTGACTGTAGAAAATATGACTTCTGCAACTGAGTTGTTAATGCATGGAACTCCCTCATTTCACACCAAATCCCCAAAACTTTACCTTTAGACCAGTGATGGCGAACCTTTTTTTCCTTGGGTGCCGAAAGCTCATGTTCATGGTGAAAATGGCCTCCCCCCCCACTCCGGGGGCCTTCTGGAGGCCTGAAACAGCTCATTTCCCAAACTCCGGTGGGCCTGGTTGGTCTGTTTTCCGCCCTCCCCATGCTCCGGGGCAAAAATGCCCTCCCCCATCCCCCTGGAGACTCTCTGGAAGCCAAAAATGCCCTCCCAGAGTCTCTGGGTGAGCCAAAAATCAGCTGGCTGACACACACATGCACATTGAAGCTAAGCTAATGCAATGGCTCGCATGCCAGCAGATATGGCTGCACGTGCCACCTGTGGCACCCATGCCATAGGTTCACCATCACTGCCTTAGATTATCCACTGTTGACCTCTCCCGATTCCTAACAAGTCAATAAGGGGTGTGCATAAGTGCACGAGCGTATCTACCTTCCCTCTCCTAGGTTTCTCTTGGTACCAATATCATGTATATAAACAATGTTGTTTCCTTGTACCAATACGTACTTGACAAAATAAATAAATAAATAAAAATAAAATATTCCCAGAATTAACATACATCGAAGGACAGACCTTCTACCCCACCCGCTCTTTTGAAACATACCATCCTTCATCGATGGTGAAGTAAACCCAGAGGCAGGGTTGGTTGAGAACGGTACTTTTATTCAGCTCAGAATAGGTAAGTGACTTTCAGCTAGTACCGTCTGCTCTGCTTGGGAGAAACCGCTTCTTTTATACATTTGCGGTTCCCGCCAAAGCAAGAGCAGGGCACGTCTGAGCCAATCAGGAGCGACTTCCTGATTTCCAGCTCAGACAGCGCTTTAGCAAGGAACAAACTATTTACAGAGATACAAGGTAGCCATTACAGGATACAACACCCCTCCCTCCTTAGTTGGATGCATCCATCACGAAAGTCATGTGACAAAGTCGTCCAATCTGTTGGGTTGCCGCGAGGCTCGCTCCGACCTGCGCAGTTCAGTTGCGTCCTCGCTACCGACGGTGGAGGTTGGCTCCCTGTTGCTCCCCCGGCGTGGCTGGGGCCTGGTTGGGGCTCCGGCCTGTTGATTCGGCCTGGCCGGCACGACGCTGGCTTCGGAGGAGGACGATGGTTCGGCGTCGCTGGAGGATTCTCCCTGACCCGATAAGTCCATTTGAATGTCTAGTAAATCGGGTTGCGAGTTATAGTCTGTTGAAATGGGAGAGTCTTTGTCAGCGGGAACTCTTGTAAAAAGTTAGGCATGCTATCACAGTTAATAGTACAAATACCAGAAATTTCAATTCCCAAAGGTTCCATCCAAGCCAACCCCAGGAGAGAGTGTTTAGCCCCTGTAACAACAATCATGGGTAGGGTACATTTAACATTCTTAAATACGATAAGTACATTCACTTTGCCCAGAACAGAGATTATCCCCCCTTGAAAATCTCTAGTTACCAATGAGGTTTGCAATAGCTCAGATTTAGACAGGCTAGGCATGTACAATTTAAGCTTTTCCTACGGCATAATGGTGTATTTAGACCCCGTATCAAGCTCCATAGAACATGGCTTGTTATTTAAAAGTAATGAAATAACAATCTTGCCCCCATTTTTTGTTGCCGTGGTATTCACGGAAAATTGAGTGTTACCTCTTGAGTAGTTGCGGTTAGCGGCTGAGTAGTTCTTATGGCTCGAAAAACGGAAAGGTCGGTTTTCTCGCGGTTGAGGTGTTTGATTCTGGGGTCGTTGGTGGCGCGGCGTGGAGAAGGTTTCCTCCGGTGCAGATGCTCTGCAGGCTTCGGCGATGTGGCCGCGTCGGTTGCAGCGGCGGCATATGGTGTCCCGGAAGGGGCATCGTTGGTGCTGATGGTTTCCTCGGCAGCCGGCGCAGGGGGTGACGGTGTGAGGAAGTCTGTGTTGTCTCGGCTGGTCTTGCAGCAGGAAACAGCTGTCCTTGTTGCGAGCTGGTGGACTGCGGTCATCTGGGTCCCCGGCGCGGGAAAACGTGGAGTCTATCTTGGTGATGACTTCTTTCTTTTCGTGATCCATCAGCTCTTTAGCAGCGGCGTCGGCGACCTCTGCGGTTTGCGCTAGCTTAATCACTGTTTGTAGGGTCGGTTCGTCTTCGGTGAGGAGTTTGTTCCTGACCGCGGCGTTTCTCATGCCAAAGACTAAGGCATCGGTGAGGCGAGCTTCCGGGTTGTCAAACTTGCATTTCGCAAGCACCGTTCGAAGTCGCGTTGCAAATTGGTTGATTGATTCCGCTTCGCGCTGAGCCATTCTAGAAAACTGGTGCCGGAAAACCATGGCTGGTTTTGTTGGCTTGAAATGGCTCGCGAGCTTGCCCTGTAGGACGTCCCAAGCGACGGATCTTGCCGGCAGCGGGTCGGTGAGAGTCTGGGCGAGGGCGCGGATTTCTGGACCGCAGTAATTTAGGAAGATGGCCCGTCTTCGATCGGCGTCCCGTATTCCTGCTGCCTCGAGGAAGATCTCGAAGTTGGCTAGGTAGTCGTCCCAGGAAGTCTTTTCGGGGTCAAAGAACTCAGGAGCCCGGCCGATTTGGAGATTGTTCATGTTGCACGCGTAGTTTCTTTCGTCCGTTGTCGCCAGTGAAGTAAACCCAGAGGCAGGGTTGGTTGAGAACGGTACTTTTATTCAGCTCAGAATAGGTAAGTGACTTTCAGCTAGTACCGTCTGCTCTGCTTGGGAGAAACCGCTTCTTTTATACATTTGCGGTTCCCGCCAAAGCAAGAGCAGGGCGCGTCTGAGCCAATCAGGAGCGACTTCCTGATTTCCAGCTTGTTTATTTTTTTTATTTTTTTTTATTTTTTTTATTTTATTTTATTTATTTTTTTTTTATTTTTTTTAATTTTTTTTATTTTTATTTTTTTTAATTTTTTTTATTTTTTATTTTTTATTTTATATTTTATTTTATATATATATATATATATATATATCAAGAATAGTCCTAAAAATGCGAGTTCCAGGTATATGTGTGAATGATGAGGCAGCAGCCATCTCGATCACCGGAACATAAAAACTTTAATAAAACAACTTAGCTTTCGTTAGCGTGCTGCTAACTTCGTCAGAGTTTTAAAATGCCGTGGGAGACAAACACATTTATAAAGCATTACTCAGTCTGCTCATAGCCCGCGTCACTGGGCCACACCCTTCCCTCCCCTCTGCAGCAAGCCTAATTGTAGGCTTAATCATGCTGGTTAAAGGGGGAACTACCGCTTTTACTCGTGTCTGTTGCCTATTTCCCTCCCTCCGGCATAGGCCGGATCAAACTTTGAGAAAATCAGTAATGCGCCCGAAGGAAACCTTAGTGAAGGAGGAGTCCTCCTCAGTAATTTACCGTATAAACTGCAATAATTGTGCGCACCACTATGTGGGTGAAACGGCTAAAAGATTGAGAACTCGTATACACGAACACAAATTGGCGGTCCGACGTCAGGAACAACGCTCCCAGATTTGGACACACATGGAGGAGCAGGATCATGGCTTTGATTTCCAGGGAACTGAGATTCTGGCGCGAGATGAAACCAAGGGAGGTCGCCTCCTAAAAGAAGCCTGGTTCTCCAACGAAAATTCTTTAAATAGACATATTGATATGCCATCAGCATACCAGGCTTTAAGGCACCAACAACGACTTAAAGGAGATAGGTCATTAGGATTGGATAAAGCCCCTAACAGAATTCTCCAGGTCAGGCATAGAAACCAGCTAAATGAGGGTGGAGCAACCCCTAGTGGGAAACAAGGGAACATACTGGAGCAACACGGAGGTAGAGGGGGAGGGGCACAATGCAGGTTTAACGCAGGGGACAAGGGGGGATTAGAACAGTGCAGACCTAGGACGAGGGCATGGGCAAAAAAATTGCAAGAGCAGACATGTACCACCATAGAAAGTAACAACGGTAATGGGTGGAAGGAAGTAATATCAAATACCTCTAAAGCATTGCCTCGTAACTCCACCTCCTCCCTTGGGGAGGGAAATAGGCAACAGACACGAGTAAAAGCGGTAGTTCCCCCTTTAACCAGCATGATTAAGCCTACAATTAGGCTTGCTGCAGAGGGGAGGGAAGGGTGTGGCCCAGTGACGCGGGCTATGAGCAGACTGAGTAATGCTTTATAAATGTGTTTGTCTCCCACGGCATTTTAAAACTCTGACGAAGTTAGCAGCACGCTAACGAAAGCTAAGTTGTTTTATTAAAGTTTTTATGTTCCGGTGATCGAGATGGCTGCTGCCTCATCATTCACATATATATATATATATATATATATATATATATATATATATATATATATATATATATATATATAATTTTATTTCACAGAGGGAGAAAAAGGTAGTAAAGCAGAAGGGGACAATCTTTGGTAAGAAAGCTGAAGAAAGAAAAGAAAGCTAAAAGGGGGAAAAAGATAAGGCTAGAAAAGAGGACATAAGAACATAGGAAGAGCTATGCTGAGTCAGACCAAGGCCCATCGAGTCCAGCATTCTGTGTCACACAGTGGCCTATCAATTGTACATAGGGCTCTTAAGCAGAAAGAGAAGGCAAAACCCTCCCTTTGCCTTGACCCCCAACAAATGGTCCCCAAGGGAATCAATATTAGACAACAAAAAAGGAAAAAGAGAGGAAAGTTAGAGATTTTAATAAAAAAAGGAAGTTAAAGACAGAGATGAGAGAGTGAAAATAAATATGGGGGAGATATAAAAAAAATGAAAACAGGATTAAAATATCGGAATAGAGTAAAAGAAGGGATAAAATAAAAAAGGCTACATATAATTAGTAGCAAGATGTTTGAATATAAGTTTGGTAATAGAAAACATGAAGATTGAATTTTTAATGTTTTATATGTGGGGAAAAAGGGAAAGTAATATGTGAGAATGTAAGCTTGATGATAGAAAATATGTAGAAATGAATGGTATATGAATACAGTGATACCTCGTCTTACGAACTTAATTGGTTCCGGGACGAGGTTTGTAAGGTGATAAGTTTGTAAGACGAAACAATGTTTCCCATGGGAATCAATGGAAAAGCGATTAATGCATGCAAGGCCAAAACTCACCCCTTTTGCCAGTCAAAGTGCCCATTTTTGCACTGCTGGGATTCCCCTGAGGCTCCCCTCCATGGGAAACCCCACCCCTGGACTTCCGTGTTTTTGTGATGCTGCAGGGGAATCCCAGCAGGGGAATCCCAGCAGTGCAAAAAGGGGTGCTTCACTGGCAACGGAAGTCCGGAGGTGGGGTTTCCCAGCGAGGGGAGCCTCAGCGAAATCGCAGCATTGCAAAAACACGGAAGTCCTCGAAACCCCACCTCCGGACTTCCATGTTTTTGTGATGCTGCGATTTCGCTGAGGCTTCCCTCACTTGGAAACCCCACCTCCGGACTTCCGTGTTTTTGTGATGCTGCGATTTCGCTGAGGCTTCCCTCGCTGGGAAACCCCAACTCCAGACTTCCATTGCCAGAGAAGCACCCATTTTTGCACTGCTGGGATTCCCCTGCAGGATCACAAAAACACAGAATTCCAGAGGTGGGGTTTCCCAGTGGCGGTGGTTTGGGTTTGTAAGGTAAAAATAGTTTGGAAGTAGAGGCAAAAAAATCTTAAACCCTGTGTTTGTATCTTGAAAAGTTTGTATGATGATGTGTTTGTAAGATGAGGTATCACTGTAATAAGGATAAAATATATGTGTGAATATTATGTAGAAATGAAGTTATAAAATAACACATGAGAAGATGAAGATTGAAAAATATAAGAAAAGAGGAAGATTGAAACATGTAATAATATACTATTGAATATAAGTTTGATGGTAGAAACATTGTGATATGAACTGGTGGCAAAGATAAGTTAAATCCACCTCTGCTATGCAGGATTACATAATCACACCTTGGAAATGAATGAACGCCTGAGTGGTGTAGGAGAAGAAATAAAAGATTTTCATGTCACAACACTATTACATTTTTATAAAATCCTTTTCACAGCATTTCATGCAGGTCCAGATGTCAAACTAATCTTCGAATATGTTAAGGCAGTGATGGCGAACCTATGGCACATATGCCACAGGTGGCATGCGGAGCCATATCTGCTGCTATGGGAGCCGTTGCTCTAGCTTAGCTCCACTATTCACGTGCACACCAGCCAGCTGATTTTCAGCTCACATGGAGGCTCTGGGATGACAATTTCAACTTCTGAAGGGCCTCTGTGGGGTGGTGTTTGCTCTCCCCACGCTCTAAGGAAGCCTCTGGAGGCTGGAGAGGGTGAAGAACGG
Organism: Erythrolamprus reginae; assembly: GCF_031021105.1. Taxonomy (NCBI): domain Eukaryota; kingdom Metazoa; phylum Chordata; class Lepidosauria; order Squamata; family Dipsadidae; genus Erythrolamprus; species Erythrolamprus reginae. Next base: position 188,875,860 of record NC_091951.1, on the reverse strand, counting down.
GCCTATTGGGCCCACTGGAAGTCAGGAAATGGATCATTTCTAGCCTCCAGAGGGCTTCTAGAGGGCCTCCGGGGTGGGTGGGTGTTGGAAGCTATTTTTGTCCTCCCCAGATATTGAATTATGGGTGTTGGCACTCATACGGGTGCAATAGCACATGCACACATGCTTTTGGCACCTGAGAAAAAAAAGTTTCGCCATCACTGCGTTAAGTGTGGACCAGAAAACATTAATAGTGATGGTGTTTCTATTGCAGAATTAGCTTTAAAGATAAAAAATAGGAATAAAAATAATGACATGAAGCAAGAAACGTGTATGCTTTGTGTGCAAAAAAAGGGCCATTTAAAAGCAGATTGCACAATCTGGAAAGCTAGAATGGAAAAACAGACTAAATTAAAAAAGGCCAAAATGTGAAGGAATAAACTGATTGTTCTTCAGATAATTAGCATGCTTTTCAATCCAAAAATTGCATCTCATATTTGCAAGCATAGTGTGTTGATTCAGAAGCTACAAATTACATAACAAATAACAGGAATTTCTTTATTCACCCTGAGCAAAGGAAAACAGAAAAAAATCACTGCAGTTAATGGGCAAAAAAATGGAATCAGAAATGAATAAAATATGGTTTTCTTTACTGTCCTGCTTCCCAGAGTTTCACCAGAAAGATACTTGTGAAAAATATCATGTATGTCCCTGTTGTTGAAACTAATCTTTCGTAGGTGAAGAAGCTCACAAAACAAGCCAATGTAATAATCTTCCAAAGGGACAGTTGTGCCATCAAAAAAGGGAGATACCTTACTTGCAGAGGCTAAAATTACAGATGAACTACATCAGCTGAAGTGCAATCAGGTGTTTAATACTGTCAAGGATTAAAAACATTCAAACTGCATTAAAAATGGTACAGATGACTTGGGCATAAAAGTCCTGACATAATAAAGAAATTAACCAAGAATGACTATGCAAGTGGATTAAAAATTAGTCCATATGATCAAATAATGCATTCACTATATAAAAACAAAGATAATATGAAAAGCCTTTCCAGCAGTCACAATGAGTCAGCAATACCAAACAGAGAAATAACAGAAATAACAGAGAAAGAATCACACTTCTGGCTCTTATGGTAATCTGTAATAACACAATTATTCTAATTTTAGAAGGGGAAAGAAAAATCTTATCACCCATCAATTATCCATTTTCTTTTGATCTCCCATAAATTCTGTTTTGCATAAAATTTCTCTTTCCCACCTCTCCTTTTGACTTTTTTCCTTTTTATTATTGCAATACCAATAATTCATTTTCTTCCAAATTCTTTTCCTTTTCTTTTATATAAATTGTTTGCATAAATCCATTCTCAATTAATCTCTTCTCTCTATTACCTCTCTTATTTTAAAATTGCTTCCTCTGCTACCAAGTTTCCCCTCTTGCTCTTTTCCTTTTATCAGTCCATTTGTAACTATCCCAGCTAATGATGATAGAATCATCTTCCTTAGCTGCTGGCCAAGAGGCTGGTGCCCGCTCCCTGAGGAGTTAGCCAGCCCCCCAGATCCCCGATGGTGCCTCTCTTTTTCACTGCACCTCTGAAGTGGAACTGACCTGTTACCAATTGATTATAGGTCTCCAAACAGCTGAGATTTAGGTTTCTCTGCAGATTGTGGACGAAATATGTATCACTGGGACATTGGCCATACCCCTTCCTCTGGCTTGATTCTTTTCTTAGAGATATCTGTTTTTATGTTTCTATTCTAATTTCTTTGGCAGTTTCTAGTTTCCCTATTCCCAATTTCTTTATCAGTTTCTAGAATAGCTTTTGGTTTGGCTTTGTTTGGTGATGTTGCTTTAGAGGATTCTGGTCTTGCTTTTCTTATGACTTATACTGTCTCAGGATAGCTCTCATTTCACACCATATAAAAACATATTAATAAACATCATGTTTCCTGCATTTGGTAGTGATGGTAGAAGAGGAAGATTGTCAGTTTACCAGGGAATCCTGATTTATCTCCTTTCCTTTTCTGTTTTATACATAATAATAAACTCTGGTTATATCTTTATAGTCGTGTTAAAGATAATTCTATGTCCCTTCTATTTTCTATTTTCAAATCCTGCTCTAAAACGGCTCACTCACTCTAGACCAGGACTGTCAAACTCACATCACATTGTCTGGATGTGTTATGTGCTGGCCATACCCATGTCTGCTTTAGCAAAGGGGGGGGAGTCACAATACATTATGTGATGCCACCATTATGAAGTGAGTTTGATTCCCCTGCTCTAGGCGAAATTCGTTTGTTCTTGTTTTCTCTCTCACACACAGTTCACTATAGTACACATACAAACAGGAAATCATTAAACAACATTACAGTATAAAGATACCATGATCAGTGTTAATCAAACCCACCAAGAGATCCCATACGACTATCTGCCTGAGGATCCTCAAGAAGTGCAATCACAATTAAGTCTCAATACTATAATCTGGCCTAAATCTGACCGAAAGGATATAGATATGGTCTATGGACCTTTGAAGCTGTAAGCCTAGGTACATCTCAACATTCTCCCCTCAGGACAAAAGCTCTGATGTCAAAGAAGAATTCTCAAGGCCTGGGGAACCAAGTAATTGTTTCTTAAGAAAGGAGGATTCTAAGCAGACAGAACCATCTCCTTCAAAGTAGCATTCACAGCTCAGGATCCAATCACATATCATTTCCTAGGGGGTCTTGTGCGTGCCATTTCCTTGGCTACAATTTAGAAGTAGATTGCCATGGATTTGTCCCTGAATGGTTTTTCAGCTTCCCAGTCTACCTACACATCTGAAATTTCCTGGAAGTCTCCACATACTAACCTGGTCTTAGCTTCCTAATTCTGACAAGGCTGTCCAGGACTGCCACTATCTCCCATCTCCTTCACAAAATGCAGGAGTGAGAGCAGCATTGCTCAGTTTTTCTTTTTCTTTTTGTTTATAGAGGCTACCTGTTTGTGTTCATTATGTTAATTGTGTTGCTTTCCATGCTACAGATAAAGAGAATCATGGTGACTTGGAAAGAGGAAACTTCTGGTGACTTCAAACAGGAAAGGAGGAATCTTGCACAATAGTCATTTTATTCCAGTTATTCTCAATATTCGATGTAGTACCCGATGAGAACTTTCCTCCCTAACCACCCAATCAAACACAAATAAAGACATATCCAGCATGCTTCCCTAATCCCCATCCAAATACCTAACCTTCCCCCCACCCCCATTTCTATGGCAGCTGAAGCAAGCAGGCAGTGGGGGAGGCTGATAAAATGTTTTTTTTTAATACTCTACAATGAGAGCAGTTTGTTGCTCCTTGGACGAGAAACATGGTGTGATATGCAGATGGCTTTATCCTTGTCTCATACTGCAGTCTATTGTATTGTGGATGAGGGATGTATTATTTCTGCTTAGCAATAAAATCTTGCTTTTTTTCCCACATTAAATTTAATATTGTTGGATAGGGCTCATTTTTCAAGTCTGTCAGGATCTTTTTGGATCCTATACTTCTTTCTTTCTTTCTTTCTTTCTTCTTTCTTTTTTCTTTCTTTCTTTCTTTAGTCAAGTACGTGTCGGTGGCATACAGAGATATAATAATATTTATATTCATGATATTAGTAAGAGAGAAACGTTAGGACGGGACGGAAGGCACTCTGGTGCACTTATGTACCCCCCTTACTGACCTCTTTAGGAATCGGGAGAGGTCAACAGTGGATAGCCTAAGGAAAAAGGTTTGGGGGTTAGGTGATGATACTACAGTCTGGTAGTGAGTTCCATGAATCAATTACTCAGTTATAAAAGTTGTATTTCCTGCAGTCGAGTTTAGAGCTGCAGGCCTCTGTTTATATGAGATAAGGAAAGACAATTGGACAGGGGACGATAGGCACATCAGTGCACTTATATATGCCCTTTACTGGCCTCTTAGGAACCTGGAGAGGTCAATCATGGAGAGTCTAAGGGAGAAGTGTTGGGGGTTGGGAGTTGACACTATTGAGTCCGGTAATGAGTTCCACACTTCAACAACTCGATTGTTAAAGTCATATTTTTTACAGTCAAGTTTGGAGCGGTTAATATTAAGTTTGAATCTGTTGTGTGCTCTTGTCTTGTTGCGGTTGAAGCTGAAGTAGTCGTTGACCGGAAGGACGTTGCAGCATATGATCTTGTGGGCAATACTTAAGTCGTGTTTTAGGCACCGCAGTTCTAAGCTTTAAAGACCCAGGATAGATAGTCTATTTTCGTAGGGTATTCTGTTTCGAGTGGAGGAGTGAAGGGCTCTTCTGGTGAAATATCTTTGGACGTTTTCGATAGTGTTGATGTCTGAAATGTGGTGTGGGTTCCAGACAAATGAACTGTATTCGAGAATGGGTCTGGCATAGGTTTTGTAGGCTCTAGTCAGTAGTGTGAGATTGCCAGAGCAGAAGCTACGTAGGATCAGGTTAACAACTCTGGAAGCCTTTTTGGCGATATTGTTGCAGTGGGCTTTAGCACTTAGGTCGTTTGATATTAGTATTCCAAGGTCTTTTACTGAGTGTGGGTTGGCTGCGAGAATTTGTTTATTCAGTTCATATGCGAGGTTTGGATTCTTTTTGCCGATGTGGAGGGTAGAGCATTTGTTGGTTGATATTTGAAGTTGTCAGGTGTTAGACCAATCTGTTGTGTGCTCGTGTGTTGTTGTGGTTGAAGCTGAAGTAGTCATTGACAGGAAGGATGTTGTAGCAGATGATTTTATGGGCTATGCTTAGGTCGTGTTTAAGGCGACATAGTTCTAAGCTTTCTAAACCTAGGATTGTAAGTCTAGTTGCGTAGGGTATTCTATTGTGAGTGGAGGAGTGGAGGGCTCTTCTAGTAAAGTATTTCTGGACATTTTCTAGAGTGTTTATGTCCAAAATGAGGTGTGGGTTCTAGACAGATGAGCTGTATTCAAGGATTGGTCTGACAAAAGTTTTGTATGCTCTGGTTAGTAGTGTGAGATTACCAGAACAGAAGCTACATGGGATTAGGTTAACATCTCTAGAAGCCTTTTTGGCAATGTTGTTGGAGTGGGCTTTGGCACTTAGGTCATTCGATATGAGTATTCCAAGGTGTTTTACAGAGTGAGGGTTGTCTGTAAGGTCTTGTTTATTCAGCTTGTATTTGGTATTCTGATTCTTTTTGCCAATGTGTAGGGCAGGGCATTTTTGGTTGAGATCTGGAGTTGCCAGATGTTTGACCATTCAGACACAAAGTCAAGATCTTTTTAGAGAGTAGCTGTGTTATCGGTGGTGTTGAAGAGTTTTACATTATCGGTGAAGAGAATGCAATTGCTTGAAATTTGATCACAAAGGTCATTTATATAGAGTATGAAGAGTATTGGTCTAATTACGCTGTCTTGGGGCACACCACTTTTAACCGGAACAACATATGGCGCTTCCTATTTTGACAACTTGTCAGTTTGATAGGAATGCAGTTATCCAACTATGAAGGGATCCTAAGATGCCATAGGATTTGAGTTTTAGAAGTAGTTTGTCATGAACCACTGAGTCGAATGCTTTAGAGAAGTTTATGTAAATTGTGTCTACTTTAATTGTTAGTTTCTAGGTGGAGGGTAATTGATTGGTTTATGATTGATTCCATGACTTTGCATGTGATGCAGCATAGTGAGATTGATCTGTAGTTTTCAACTAGATTGGGATCTCCTTTTTTGAAGATGGGGATGATCATTTCTTGCGACTATAGCTCTGGTAATGAGCTGGTCCTGAATGATTTTTCAAAGATTATGCTTAGTGGCTCAGCTATAGCTGTGGAAAGCTTTTTTTAGGAAGTATGCACATAGACCATCAGGCCCAATTGATAGAGAAGGTTTAAGGTTGTGTAGTGCTTTTCCAACATTGTTTTCTGTGAAGCCTATTTGGGTTAAGTCATTGTGAGTGTTTGAGGTACGATTAGGGAATGTTGGCTATTCCTCCCTGCTTGGTTTCATCTGCAAATTTGATGAGTTTCCCCTTTATTCCCTCATCTAAGTCATTTATAAAGAAATTGAAGAATACTGGGTCTAACATGGAACTTCGTGGAACCCCACTGCTTACTTTCCTCCATGTAGACATCATGCCATCAAGGACTACTCATTGAGTAGAGTTTGTCAGTCAGTTACAAATATAACTGGTGGTGATGCTATCTATCCCACATTTTTCTAGTTTACCAAGAAGTAGATCACAGTCTACTTTGTCGAATGCCTTGCTAAAATCTAAGTATACTACATCCATTGAATTTCGCTTGTCTACTAATTTAGTCACTTTATCAAAGAATGAAATAAGATTGATTTGGCATAATCTGTTTTTATTTCCAAATATAGTTTTAAAAATTATTCACACAATACAGCAAGCATTGAATGGATAATGCTGGGGTGAACTGGCAGAATATACCACAACATAAGAATATTTTGACAGATGAAGGGAAGCTGAAATCAACTCAAGAATTAGAGGAACAAGGAATTATAATGGACTGGTTTATGAGGCTACAAATTGAGACAAGATATGAAAAAGTAAGACAGAGATACAGTAGTACCTCGACATACGAGTTTAATTCGTTCCGGACCTGGGCTCTTAAGTCGATCAACTCGTATCTCGAACAACTTTTCCCCATAGGAATTAATGAAAATAATTTTAATTGGTTCCAGCCCTCAAAAAACTCACAAAGTTAGTCTAAATTATGAAAAAAGACATGTTTTAATGAAGAAATATACATGTACATATAAATGAATAATGAAGTTTCTTTCACTTAACTTGTAAACTTTCTTAAACTTTTAAATTTACATATGTACACAGTAGCCTAATCATCTGTTGTTGCCTTTTTGGCTGCCCTTTCACTTGGAGCAGCTCTTTTCATAAGAAATTTATCCAATGACATCTGCTTTTGCCTGCTTTTCAAAATGTTGTGAAAGTGGGTCAATGAGGTGTCATTGAAAAGTGCTGCTGAACGACTCGTGGCTACTTTCTCTGGGTGATTTTTTTCCACAAAACTGACAACGTTCTCCCACTGCGCTAGCATCGCTTTTATTTCACTGGTAGGAATGACTTCCTGTGGATCCTATACCTCTTCCTCACTGCTGCTCATCTCTTGGGTCATCTCCATCTGTTGCATCTCATGGAGCGACTTCAGGTCCTCTGTAGAAAGCGGTTCTTCATGCTCTTCGACAAGCTCATTGATGTCACCCTCATCTACCTCCAGACCCATACACTTACCGAGTGACACAATCTCCTCCAACGGGGTGTCAGTCTCGGTGACATCCTCGGTCTCGCCCTCGGGCTCAGCAGAGTCCCTTGGTGCAATAGCAGCAGGCCACAACTTCTTCCACGCCGAGTTCAAGTTTCGCCTTTACACTTCTTGCCAGGCAAGGTCAATGATGTTAAGGCAAGAAACGATGTTAAAATGATCCTTCCAAAACTCACGCAGTGTCAAGTTGGTGTTCTCTGTTACGTCGAAACATCGGCGGAACAGATGCCTCGTGTACAGCCTCTTGAAGTTAGCTATGACCCGCTGATCCATTGGTTGCAGGATTGAAGTCATGTTGGGTGGGAGAAAGAAAACCTTTACAAACTGAAATTCTTGAAGGATGTCCTCTTGAAAAGCAGGTGGGTGGCCTGGATCATTGTCGAGCAGCAGTAAGGCATGTAGGGGGAGTTTATTAGTCAAAAGATATTTCTTCACCGTAGGACCAAAAACAAGATTTACCCAGTCCACAAAGAACTGCCTCGTTACCCATGCCCTTACATTGGAGCGCCACATGACATGGAGTTTTTCCTTTAGGATTTTGTGCATCTTGAACGCGCGAGGATTCTCAGAATGGTACACGAGAAGTGGCTTTACTTTACAGTCACCCGACGTGTTTGCACACAATGCAAGGGTTAGACGGTCCTTCATAGGCTTATGTCCTGGCATGCGCTTTTCCTCGGCAGTAATGAAAGTCCTACGGGGCATTTTCTTCCAAAACAGCCCAGTCTCATCACAGTTAAATATCTGTTGAGAGACATAGCCTTCTTTTTCAACCAGGCTAGCAAAACGCATAACAAACTCCTCCGCTGCCTTGATGTCTGTACTCGCTGCCTCCCCATGCCTAACTACTGAGTGAATGCCACTTCTTTTTCTGAACCTGTCAAACCACCCATGACTTGCCTTGAACTCATCTGGATCTCCCGACGAGGATGGTTCATTTTTCTTTAGGTCGGAGAATATCGCACGAGCCTTCTCGCTGATGATCGCCTCTGATATTGTATCTCAGATGTTTTACAGATTGCATGTGTCACCAGAAAGAATTGCTAAAATGTTTAAGGACAAAACTTAATGTTGGAAATGTCAGTACATACCAGGATCCTTTTACCATATATGGTGGACATGTGCAAAAGCAAAAATATTTTGGATTCAGATACAGACACGGATTGAAAAAATGGTTAAGCAAAAGCTAGAAAAGACCTTTTTGCTGGGCATTTTGGCAAACAAAATGGTAAAGAAAAGTACTTTAGTAAAGTATGTGTGATAACAGCAGAAGGAATTGTATATGCACAAAAATGGAAAGAATTCAAGATTCCATCTGAAGAACATATACTAAAGTCTTGGATTGTGCCAAGATGAATAGAATGACAATGACAAAGACAACTTAAAGACAGAGAAAAATCTGTATATTATGTTTAGATGAAGTTACATAATTGGATAAAAAATAAATATAGTTAGAAAATGAAGTAAAGTGAGCACAAACATAATATATATATGGAGTACTTCTGATATTGTTGAACTCTAACTCCCATCACTCCTCATCAATGGATGGGCTTCATCTGTATCTGGAAAGCTGCCTGTCGTTAAAAATAACATAGTTTGGATTAAAGCTGGGATGTGGGATTACAATTTAGGGTGAACCTCTCACATTTTCTTTTAAGTAGGTTATGAAAGAAGGGTAGTTTTGTAAATTTTGGAGGCAATCAACAATTGTCATTTATAATTTTTCCTTTGCCCCTTTTGCCTGGAATTTAAGAACCAAGGATACCCATGAACTTGTAGATGTTTTGTCTCCACTATATGAGAGTCTTTAAACCTACAAACCCAATTTTAGCACTATCATGATGATAAATTTCCAAACACAACTTTGGAAGTCCTTGTTGAGAGTCCTCATTGTTGCAGCAGCAGCAGAGTAATCTGCTATCCTTGTCAGATGCAATTTTTGAAGCAAAATAGGGGAGGGTCGGTTGGAAATAATTTCTTATGGGTGGCAATACCAGGAACGTGGAGTCAGTTTCCCCCAGAAGGTCTTCTAAAAAAAGAAAAGAGTGACTATGTCAGCAGTGAAAAAACAGCTAGAAGGGAAAGAACTGCCATGAGACGAAATGATACAAGAATTGCAGTTAATCCCATGGTTATATCTAGGTCAACAAGATCAGTCATATAGATGTTTCCAAATAATTAGGAGCCCATCAGCACAATAATATTCCTAGAGTTTCAGCAATGTTGAAGGCAGCATTAGAGAGACTTTGAATTGTAGGCCTGACCTATTCTGGGATGGAGAAGCTGGCCTCTGACAGTTTTGCTTCTCAGGCCACTCAACTTATGAAGGCAACCCAAGGTAGCTCAGACTTGAAGGATGTTGCTTGTCAAAGGCTTTCCACACCATACCTGGTCACTCCTTCTCACACCTGGCCATTTACTTCGCTGGAGCGAATAGTTTTCAAATAAAAAGAATGCTCACCTTGTGCAAATTTTTTAAAAAAAACCCATCTGGACTTCAGGTTTGATGCACCTTGCCAAGTATTACTGCTCATTCTAGTCTCTTTTCCTACTAATAGGTCCATCTCAGATTGTAATTTGCTACAATCTTTCTTGTCTTTTGTATCATTCTAGGGAAGATTATTCTGAAATGTTATCTGCGATGTTTGCAGCTTTACAGATTTATTTTCTCCAGCCCTGTCTTTGCATGCAATTCTTACAACTAATTTTGACATTGCTTCCTCCTTTTTTAAACAAAGTAGTAGTAACAAAAATGGCTGAGTGACCAGTCACTCTCTCAGAGCCAAAACCACTTCTTAAATTGTGTTTGTAGGGAAACGAAGAGGAGGAAGGAATATTAGATACATTCTCCACCTTTTTTTAAAAAATATTTTTTTTCACCAAACTTACACAAACATCCATACATAGGCCATATTATCAAAATATCCATAGTTATACACTTATATCCAAAGTATCATAGACATATATCTATACTTTGCTCCTTTTATATCTTTATCTCCCATCTACTTTCCTTCTATATTTCATACTGCTCCCCTCCCTCCATCTCCCTCTCTCCCCTCTATCTTCTTTCTCCCTCTCTACCTCTTCCATACTTTGCTCCTCTTTCTTCCCCCTTCCTTACTACTCCCTGTTCCTCCCTCTTATTCTTTCCTGAGTACATTTGTTTGTTTGTTTGTCTGTTTGTTTGTTCAAAATACATAGACAAGATAGCAGGTGTTGGTATAAACATAAACAGTAAATACAGATAAATGAGGACAGTAGAACAGGGACAGATTAATCTTAATCCGTTTTATGGTTATCAGATGAGCAGTTCAGAAACAATAACTTCATTCCAACATTGAAGCTATTCTTAAACTGTATCCATATTTTTATATATAATATATTCTTCTAGGTATTTCTACTATTATTTTAATGCTGCCTCCTTTCTCCTATGTTTGTCACCTGGGTCTATCACCTTTAATTTTCAACTTTCTTCCAATCAATTGCTATAGTTTATCTTCCAGACAAATTCATTAACTCTTATACCTCTTAATTTTAAGCCTATTTCTCCCTCTTCTCAATTTGTATCTTTACTCATCATTCTTTTATTTTTAAATTCTATCTTCTAAATGCCCTAAATTTCTAAGTTTTAACCAATTCTCCATATTTAAATAAATTCTATCCTTATCACTACATTTCCATCCATTGGCTAATAACACTCTAAGATCCTCATAACACCAAATCTAATTTATAAATCATATCATCTTATATAATGACTTTTAAAAGTAATAATTATCTTATTATTCTTATTAAAGAATAATAAATAAAGAATTATTATTCTAATTAAATCTTATTCATTCCACCAATATTAGTAATCATCTGAATCCTTTTCAGTATTAATTCAAGTTTGTAAGTTATACAAGTCTTATTTAAAACAAATCATATAGAGAAGGATAATAGTTGTTCAAATTACATATCCTTCCAACAGTTGACAATAAATTCATAATCTAATTTATTTCTCTTATTTTTTTATTTTTTCTTCCATTTCAACATCAAAATTTAATTCAGTTAATTGAAAATTTAATTTAATTCCACCTATCATGTACCAATCTAATATAAAATTATTAACCTATAAAAAACCTTTTAACTAAATGTTTGTTTGTTTGTTTAATCAAATTTCTAGGCCGCCCTTCTCCAAGGGACTCATAATTATGCTGTTTAATTATACAAACTTATGCTGTTATGCTGTTTAATTATACAAAGTTATATACGTACCATATTATTTGGTGTATAAGATGTACCTTTTTCCTCCCTAAAGGAGGCTGATAATTTGGGTGCATTTTATACTCTGAATGTAGCTTTTTCCCCTCATCCCTAACTAGCTGTAAGAATTATCTATAGAATCTAGGCATATAAGGCCTAGATACATACAAAACACACTCTTATTAGAGTATTGAACTTCTGAACTTTGGACGGCGGGCCTTGCCAGAAAATGCAAAAGAAGGGAAAAACATGTTTACATCCTGAATCAGGGATGAAGAAATCCTATTTTCCAGGCCAAGAAACATTCATAAGGAAAACAACAACCTGATGGATTAATCTAGAGAGTTCCGAGGAACTATGATGAAATTGGAAGCAAGACAACACCGTATATGGACAAATAATGGACAGGAAGGAGGGGTGTAAACAAGACATAAAAATCCTATATAAGATGATAGTTAGGTACTTGACCTTCAGAGGTACACAGGTATTCTTCCCATGACTTCCCTGTATGATCCTGTATGATCATGCCGGAAAATGGGTTTTATGTTATGTTATGTTATGTTTGCTATATGTTTCCATGTTTTATATCATGTTGTTAATAAAGACTTTTGGCTTTTATTCTCTTGGTCTGGGGAATTTTTCTGACACTAGCTGCTAATGATCTTCCCAGCTCTTACCTTGCAGGCTTTTTCATTGTTTCTCTCTGCAAAGAATGTTTTCCAAGTCCTAAGTCTTTGCAGTGTTTTTTTCATTGCTCTAACTTGCTCTGAATAAATTTCTTTCCAGCTCTAACCAGGTGCTAACAATGTTCCCAGCTTTTACGAGCTTGCAAGCTCTTTCATTGTTACTCTCTGCAAAGAAGAATGTTTTCCAAGTCCTAAGTCTTTGCAGGGTTTTTTTCATTGCTCTAACTTGCTCTGAGTAAGTTTCTTTCCAGCTCTAACCAGGTGCTAACGATGTTCCCAGCATTTTTCAGCTTGCAAGCTCTTTCATTATTACTCTATGAAAAGAAGAACCCTGTCAATGTAGGGGGGTTTTCCATTGCTTTACTTGCTCCAGGTGCTTCTTTCCAGCCCTAACCAGATGCTATCAATGTTCCCAAGCTCTTTCATTGTTACTCTCTGCGAAGAATGTTTTCCAAGTCCTAAGTCTTTGCAGGGTTTTTTTTCATTGCTCTAACTTGCTCTGAGTAAGTTTCTTTGCAGCCCTAATCAGGTACTAAAGATGTTCCAAGCACTTACCTACTTGCAAGCTCTTTCATTGTTACTCTCTGCAAAGAAGAATGTTTTCCAAGCCCTTAACCAGGAGATAAAATAATGCACTGAAGCTGACAGGACTAAGGACACTAGCCAGATGAATACCTAGTAAGCAGATACTTTTCCCTGTTTTCCTCCCCAAAAGCTAAGGTGCATCTTATATTCCAGTGCATCTTATACTCCAAAAATACGGTAATATTGTTCAGACAATTAAATATAAAATAATAATTCTAAGGAATCTATGACATACTACCATCAATCATACATTCTCTTTTAATCTCTCAAACATTCCATTCTCTGGATATGTTACCCTTCTGTTCTATCTCAGCCTACGCAGCTTGAAAACAAAGGAGGAATCCACACATTGATATTTTCAAATCAGTCTTTTTATATATAAAGTCCCATTTTTACAAGCCAAAGTCATGCATGTGATATAATCCTGGCAAGTTTCTCAGTGAGGATAATTAAGATATAACAGTTCTGCAGTGAGGCTGCTGCCAAAGATCAAAGCTACTGGTGCATTCCTTTTATGAGATTAGAATTCTACAGTTTCACAGACTTACTAATTACAGCTTCCCAGCCTCTCAGCAGGCAGGGCACTTTTTCTCCAAGGATTTTTAGCAGGAAAATAACAGGTGGCTAGCGTAATCTAGCTGAGACCTCAAATCATCATCCGACTCCATTGCAAAACATTGCAATCCAAAATTACCCACACGCCACCCTTAAATACCTATAGGAAGTGGTCAACAATTCCCTAGAGTTAACAAACTACACATTACTTCCTTTTTCCATACAAGTATTCTTGTCTTTTTCTAACATAGGCTCATGGTCTTCCTCCTCCTCTCTACTGCCAGACTCTACTGTCATTGGCATATCTGCCACCTCTGGCGTTCCTTCAGGTTCATCCAGGTCTATTTCTCCCTCATTCTCACTCTCTGCCTCATCTGGCAACAACACTGGCCCAGGGTACCAAGATGGGCCTGGCTCATCCTCCTCAAAATCTATCATTACCAGAGGTGGACGAGGCACACTCACAACACCTTCCAACCCTTTCTCTTAACTTTTTTTCTTTTATTTTTATACTGATAACTTTTTTTTACAAATTCCTTTTCTTCCTTTAAAAAATATTATTTGTCTAGATCTACTCCTGACTCGTTTGTCTGCGACCCGGCTGAGTCCCTGGTGACTGGCTGGAATAAGGCCGCATTGGGGGCTCTCGACCAGATTGTGTCTTTGCAGCCTCTCCAAAGCAGTGGATCCCAGATGCCAAAAGAGACGCCTGGAGGTCCAATAACTCTGAAACAGACTGAACCCAGCCTTTATTAAGACTTATCTTGTGGCGATTGAGGTGGCAAAATTTGTGCATTTTACTGCTCTTATTGCATCTTATTATTGCATCTGCAGATTCTTGCCCAGCTGCCCTGTTTAGGGTGACTGGTTACCTTCTGAATGGGGAAGGAGTGGTGGAGCCCTTACAGGGTAGAGCTGAGGAATTTGTTCAGTTTCTTGTAGATAAAGTCAGATTCAGAATGACCTGGACTCCAATTGGGCAATTCAGACCAAGGTGACAGGGACAGGTCTTGGTCCTGTTGTGTGGGATGAATTTGATCTGGTAACTCTTGATGGATTGGGCAAGGCCAAGGGAGCTGTGAGTTCCTCCACCTGTTTTGCCTTGAGTGGCTGGTTTCAGCCAGCAGTAAGGTTCACACAGCTGGATCCAGACATTGATTAATGCTTTCTTGAGTAAAGGGTCTTTTCCACAGCTGCTGAAAGAAGCAGTTGTACGACCCCTCCTCAAGAAACCACTAATGGATCCAACTGAGTTGAAGAACTTTAGGCCAGTCTCCAACCTGCCCTTCTTGGGTAAGGTTATAGAGAAGATGGTAGCACTCCAACTCCTGTGGCCCTTGGATGAAGCCGATTATCTTGACCCCTTTCAGCCTGGTTTCAGGCCCAGTCACAGCACAGAAACTGCTTTCGTCACGCTGATGGATGATCTCTGGCGAGCCTGGAATAGGGCTTATTCCTCTATCCTGATGCTTCTTGACCTCTCAGTGACCTTCGATACCATTGACTATGATATCTTTCTGCAACGGCTGGAGGGGCTAGGAGTGGGAAGCACCATTGGTGATTCTCCTCCTACCTTTCTAATCGTTTGTGGTTGGTGTTAGTGGGGGGACAGAGGTCCACCCCTAGGCCCCTACTATATGTGGAGTGCCACAGGGATCCATCCTCTCCCCCCGACTATTTAACATTTACATGAGGCTAATGGGTGATATCAGCGTGGGTTGAGGAATAATCAGTAGCAGATGAAATACATGCCAGTTAGTAGACTTGACTCTCTTGGAGGTATTTTCATTAATGAAAAATAGTATAAGAGGGAACCCAAGACTTATTCTAACTCCACAAGATAAACTATCTACTCACCTCCTTGAGTGGACAATGGATTTGCGCAAACCACTCCTGGAAATATAACAAGAAAATAGCCGTCGGGCCCAAAGAGAGGCATAGCCATATGATGATGTTCCAGAAGGGGCCTTTTCTCTTATCATTGAGAACAAAGTTAAAGATCACTATGAAGAAAAACAGAAAATGATTAATTATGTATATTCTAGCCATACTGAGCCAAGGAGATCTATCAGTTATTGATTTCTAATAACTGTTACCTATAATAGGATCATTCCTCATTATCAAATGTAAAATAACAGCATTTCCTGTATTAATTGGGCTTTTGAAGTTGACGCTCTTGTGATAGGTTAGGGTTTAAGGTTAGATGGATCACAAGACCCAATACAAGACCCTGACCACTGGCTTGATATATTTTGAATAGATTTGGAGCAATTTCACCTACCAATGGTAAAACAAATTGGGAAGTTTAGAAATCCAAAATCAAACAAGGGTAGAACAGAATGAAAGAAGATTCACCAGAAGCAATCCATGCCACATTATTATTATTATTATTATTATTATTATTATTATTATTATTATTATTTTTTTACAGGCCTTGTTTGATTCTCTTATTAAGGAAAGGTTCAGTCCATTTCCTGAGAGAGTACCAGGGGTGGGCAGCAGGCAGGACGGGGTGGAACACAGTTCCACCGGCAGAAATGAAGATGTGTGCACAGCTCCAGTTGATTGGCAGCTGTCACTTCCTGGATTGGCTCAGCTCTCCTTTTTCCCCCTGCTGCTGCTGAGTCTGAGCTCCTTGCTTTTTTCCACTTTCCTCCTTCCTGGCCTCGGACGAGCTTCCCTCTCTCCTGCCTGGCTCCCCGCCAGCCTCCCGCAGCCAGCTCCTGCCTGAGGTGCAAGCAGAAGTCATGGGTGGAAGCGATATTTATGCTTCTGGCAGCACCCGTTTGCCTAGCTACCTAGACTGAGGCAGGGGGGTGGGGCGACCCAGGAAGGAGAGCACAGGTAACATGAAGCAAATTGTCACCCCAGCGAGTGACACTGGTAAAGTTGTAAGTCGATGGCTTAACAGTTCACTTGAACGATTATGATTGTTCAAGACACTCCCACATGGTCACATGGCCGGCAAGCCACACCCACAACTTAAGCTACACCCAGTAAAAAATTTGGCTGCCCATTACCGGGCAGTACTTACCTCCATTTATGGCAAATAGCACAAACAGGACAGGATAGAAGAAGCCAAAACTCAAGATGAGTATGTATTCATGGCAAACCGCTGACAAAAGGAAGACCATGAGCATAGCTCCAGCTCGGGCTCTCCTTCCAATCAGCTGGAAGAGAAGGAGCATAGGTGAATTATAGACCTCATCTTGGTGTTCTCCAGTAAACAATGAAGATAGGCATAGAGGAATTATATGCAGCAGGTTAACTTATGGGGTAATATAGGGTGGGTTTGGTAAGCTTATCAGTCTTTTCAGGTAGTCCAGACAGTAAAACAGAGGTGACTTTCAGCAGGTACTGACCAGTTCTGGAGAACTGGGTGGGGAAATCTTGAGTAGTTTGAAGAACCAGTAAATACCACCTCTGATTGGCTCTGCCCCCATTTATGCCTTCCAAGTCTCAACTGATTGGGAGGAAATGGGGATTTTTCAGTAACCTTCCCCTGGATTGGGGTGGGAATGTAGATTTTAACAGTATCCTTTCCAGGGGTGAAGTTCTAATGGTTCGGTCTGGTCCAGGCATACCGGTAGTGGTAGCCATTGGTGGTTCAGAGAAGAAATAATGGTGGCAGTGTGAGGCTCTGCCCACTTACCTGGTCTTTGCCATTTTCATGTTGTTAACCCTCCGCACATGCGCAAAGCTTTCTGCGCATGCACAAAGGGTGAAAAAGCACAGGCGACGGGGGCACCTGTGTGAGCAAAGTGGGTGCTTCTGAACCGGTAGGGAAGATAAGTAGATTTCTCTATCGATCCTTCCCCTGCCATGCCCACCAAGCCAAGCCATGTCCACAGAACCAGTAGTAAAAAATGTTTGAATCCCACCACTGCAGTAAACCAATAAAAGTACTTTTATTATAAGGATACAGAAATAGAATCTTGCAAGTCGGAAAGCACTTCCCCCATCCCAGCCTTTATTTTCTGAACTGGAGAATAACTGCTGAGATGTTATTCTACCCCGTCCCTGCTCTGAGCTGAGACATCTCCCCTTGACCATTGCCCAGACTGCAGTTCTCCTGCCACCAAAGATTATTCTCACAGTCCATTACAGCCTTACCTACCCATAGAAAATCTTGATAAATATAGTAGTACAGCCAATCGTGTACCATCACATTCCATGACCGAAAGAATGTAGAGAATGATGTGGAATTCCACCAATCCTAGGCAGGGAGAATGAAATAAAGAGCATGAAAATCACAGAAATGCTAGACTTGAAAGTGGAACTTCACTGTATTTTGGGAAGTAAAGAGACAATCCTCTCTAGATTGTCTGTGTAGGGGTAGTTCTTGAGTTAGAGTTGGGATTAGAATTTCCATCATTAAACTGGCGGGGAAGCCAGTGGGAAATTGCAACTACCAATCAGGCAGGTAAGTAGCTCAAAGAAGAAACCTACTTAGTTTTACATGTAGTGGCAGCTGCCCAGATAGCATATGCTCAAAAATGGAAATTAAATGTGATACTGACGGAAGGAGAAGTCCTGAAGAAAATACTGGACTGTGCAGAAATGAATAGACTGACAATGAGAAAGATAAAGAAGATTCTGAATACTATAAAATATGGGTGAAATTTTATGGTTGGTTAGAGAAGAAATTTTGTTAGAAAAGGAAATGAATAAGAATAAAGGAAAAGGGGGGGTGTTGGAAGTAACACTGATAATTTAGATGACAAAACGAACAAGGAGGTAGCATTAAATAAATGATATTACCTAAGATAAAGCTGAATACAAGATCAAAAAACAATAATATAATAATGGACTTGGCAAAATTAGAAGAATAAAGAATCAAACTGCCAGTCTGTCATAATAAATAGCTATTAGAACAGAGATTTTCACTCAGAGAAGGTTAAACTTAAGAGGGAGGAGGAGGAAGTAGGAAGGGAAGAGGGTGATAGGTGCTGGAGAAGGGAAGAGAGGAAGGGGGAGAGAAAGAGTAAGAAAGTACTGTGGATGGGAGAGGAAGTGAGAAGGAGTGAATCGAGAGACAATGAAGTTCAGACTGGCAGATATGAATATATATCAAATTCAAAGCAATGAATATGTGTTGAAATATATTATGTTTTATGTATGGTAATGTAATACTAGATATGTGGAGAATAAATTTAAAAAAATTTTTTTAAAAAAAATAAGTGGCTGCTGGCAGGTGTGGGAGAGCAAAGAGATATACAGGGTGTTAGGGAACGAGTGAGATTAAGGGTTGTGGGGTTAAGGGGGGCATGAAAACTTTTATTTCAATCATTGAGAGGGCATGAATGAAATATCATATGGGTTCTCTTTCAGAACATGTTATTTGTCCCTAAACATGTTATTTGATCAACATGTTATTTGTCCCTAAACATACTTGTTTCTACAAGCAGTCTTCATTTAGTGACTACAATTGGGAGCAGCAACAAAATTGTTAAATGGTCATTAAGTGAAACAGTTACATTATTTATTTGCCTAATTTATTTATTTCCAAATTTACATAGCTGCTCATCTCACCTGAAGTGACTTTGTTGCCATATGATAAAAGCAAAAATTAAAATGTTTTGCAAGCCAATTAAAACAATTAACATGGATAAAATATGCTTGCAATCTCACTTCTACTTTCCTTTGCTTTGCAGACCTGCAGAGGTTGTAAATGTGAGGTGCGATTATAACTTTACTTTATCATCATAGTTGTAATTGCAAACAGTTGCTAATTGAGAGACAACCTCCATTTATTATTTTGATTACAAGTTTTTCGGTACAGTTGTTTCAGCAAGTTGAAATTTGCTTTTCTTTCAGAACCATAACGTCTCAGAATGCTTTCCCAATTTTTCAAACTATTCTTCATGGCTAATGGACCAATCAAGTACATCCGTGAGGAATGAAATACAGACCTCCCCAACCCCTTGTTATCACCTTGTAGAAAGAACGGTCTGCAAAGCGCAGGATCTCTGCAAACATGTTTTGCCAGCAGTCCAGATGGAAATAGAAGATCATGAGTAGAACAGTTATCCCTGAATGAGAGAGGTAAAGAAATACATCAGTTCTTCCCAGATTTAAAAACTCAGTTATTGTTACAAATTTAAGACAGACAACTGCAAATCAAATTAGAGTTTTAGGTTAGTATCCTAGTGGAATATCTGTTGAGATTCCTAATCATCAGGTCATGGTTGGTCTAAGCAAAGCTGCCTTTTGCAATTGATTGACAGCGGTTTTGTCAATGCTGATGGTGCTGAAATGGTGCTCCAGATGTTTTGGGATTGCACCCATGGCATCTATTACTATGAGTGCTATCTTCGTTTTCTTTGGCCATAATTCTTCTACTTGCGTGTCTTTGTATTTTGTGATTTTTCTCACAAAATACAAAAGGGGGCATGTTCTCCTCCTAAAGAGGCTAGATTTTGTGAATGGATATTTTGCATCCATTCACAAAGCCAGGCCCTCTATTCATAAACAAAGGGGAGTAAGCAGCTCTGTATAAGCAGCACAATAGGCAAGGAGTTGAAACTGACAAGATTGCCACAAACAAACCAAACACCTGGGTATTGCATTTCCCCTTTTGCCTATAGAACCAGTTGTGACCCCTACATGACCCCATAGGAATCTGGCAACAGCCATTAAGACAAACTCTACTCACAGTCACTCCTGCCCTAGTCACTTTCCATCTTGACTGTTGCAATGCGCTCTACATAGTGCTGCCCTTGAAGAGTATCCCGAAGCTGCAGTTGGTGCAAAACGCAGCAGCCCACATGGCTTTATGCAGACCTCGGTGTGCACATGCATCACCTCTACTGCAGGAGCTGCATTGGTTGCTGATTTGCTTCCAGGTGCAATTCAAGTTGCTAGTTGTCACATTTAAAGCCCTTTATAGCTTGGGACCAGATTATCTGAAGGATTGTCTCTTGCTGGCCCCCAAGAGCAGGGTGGCAAGGAATGTTGAGGGTCCGATACCCTAGCCTAGGGAGATACACCTGGTGTAACCCAGAAGAAGGCCTTTCTCTGTGGTGGCTCTCTCTTTCTGTAACACCATTCCCCCAGAGATTAGAATGCCCCCCACACTAACACTCTTCCAGGAGGCATTGGTTCTTCCAGTGGAATGGAACATTAAATGGCTCGTGTGATGTGCTATTGCCAGGGTATGGGGTTATTTTATTTTATTGCATTATTTTATTATATCATTATTGTCTTTTATTAGTTTTATTGTTTTATATATGAGTTTTTTATATTTCTGAAAGCCCCCTAGGGCTACCATGTGCGAATAGGCATCAATATAAATTTCCTAAAATAAATAACATTAGATTAAAATATTTAAGGGTATGAACAGGCATCTCAATCTCAAAGCTCCCCAGATTGTATAAAAGCCTATCTATTCTCAACCCCAATTTGTCACTATTGTTTCTGGCTACCAAATAAATAGAGACCTCTTTTCCAACTGCAGCTGCCTTCAGTTCATTTCTCCTGCATCTTTTTTCCCAGCTCAGAATAAAAAATGGACCAGATTTTACTTACTTACTTACTTACTTACTTTACTTATTTGTTTGCTGGTTTGTTTGAGTTGAAGGTAACCCTGCAGGTCATCAAGTCCAACCCCCTGCTCAAGCAGGAAACCCTACACCTCCCCAGCCAGATGGCAGTCCAATCTCCTCTTCAAAATGTCCAGAGTTGGGACATTCACAATCTCTGCTGGCAGGCTATTCTACGGGTTGATTGCTCTGACCAACTGGAAGTTCTTCCTTATTTCCAGGTCGAATCTCTCCTTGGTCAGCTTCCATCCGTTGTTCCTCTTCTGGCCCTCTGGTGCCCTGGAAAATAGTGTGACCCCCTCCTCTCTGTGGCAACCCCTCAAGTACCTGTATATTGCTATCATAGAAACATAGAAGATTGACGGCAGAAAAAGACCTCATGATCCATCTAGTCTGCCCTTATACTATTTCCTGTATTTTATCTTAGGATAGATATATATTTATCCCAGGCATGTTTAAATTCACCTAAGGTGACCAGACGTCCTGCTTTTAGAGGGACAGTCCCACTTTTCAATAATATGTCCTGCATCCCGCATCGTTTGAAAAATGTCCCAATTCTCCCCCCCTCTCCCTCCCTCTCTCTCTCTCTCACATACACACAAAGATTCTCTTCCCTCCCACCCTCTTCCAAGAGTCTCCAACTTTGCAGCCACTGCTGCTCCTTACCTCTCCTGCCCCGGGAGTGGACCAGGTGCTGTTTCTCTCTGCCTGACAGCTGCAACTGGCCATACCTGATCTGCCCCTCCCAAGACTGGCTTCCTTGCCACAGCGCTTGCCTGCCTGCCTTGCGGTGAGGGGATGCCAGGAGAGGCTCCCCCTGTAGCCATTCTCTCTCCTTAGTGGGGGCGCCACAGCCTCTTGAGAAGCAACTCCCACTGTACTGATAGGTACACTTTTTAAAGATCAGACTTAATCTTTACTCTGAAGAAAAGGCAATATGGAGAGTGAAATGTAATTGCAAGATCATGGATATAACATCTCAAAAATCCCAGTTTTTGAGGCACATAGAGCCCCTGCCCACTATCCCCGCAGCCCCCCTGAGAGGAAGCCCATCCAGGTGCTTGGTTGGCTGCTGCACTCTGACCGGCTCCACAGAGAGAAAGAAAGAAAAAGGAAGGGAGAGAGAGAGAGAGTGAGAGGGGGAGAGAGAGAGAGAGAGAGAAAGGGAGTGAGAGGGAGGGAAGGAGGGAGAGAGAAAGATAGAGAAAGAGAGAGGGGGGAAGGAAGAGAGAAAGAAAGAGAGAGAAAGAAGAAGGAAGAGAAAGAGAGAGAGAAAGAAAGAAAGAGGGAGGGAGAGAGAAAGAGAGAGAAAGGGAGAGAGGGAGGAAGAGACAGAAAGAGAGCGAGAGGGAGGGAGAGATAGAAAGAGAAAGGAAGGAAGAGAGAGAGAAAGGGAGAGGGAGGAAGGAAGAGAGAGAAAAAGAGAGGAAGAAATGAAGAGAAAGAAAGAGAGGGAAAGAAAGAGAGGGAGAGAAATAGAGCGAAAGGGAGGGAGGGAGAGAGAAAAAAGAGAGGGAGGGAAGGAGGGAGAGAGAGAGAAAGAAAGAAAGAGAAAGAGCAAAATTTAATTTGAAACTACGAGTTTAGTCAACCAAAACTTCAGTCCTGCATATTCTGCTGAAATTAAGTGACAAGATCTGGGTTGCAAAATATCCGAATGACTGCTGGAAATTTAAGCCCTTTGCAATGGTCGTGGGGATTTTTGCAATGCAGGCAGACTTGTAGGTTTATCTTAAGAGAGTTAGTGTGCAACAGAAATAAAGTAAGATTGGTCCTCTCAGCTTTTTAAAAAATATAAATGTTTGTAAAGTTTGCAATATAAAGCAAAAATCCCCAGTTTGAATTGATACTACCAAATCAAGTTCACATCTTACCATAGACAAGCTATTACTACGTTGGCCAGATTCATCCTTGGTTATATGGCTGCCGTTTTTAAACTTCCCAGTATCAAGTCCTAAATTCTGGTTTCTTCTGAATGCTTCTATCCATGCTTCTTTTTAGATTCCCAAGCAATTTTCTATTTCTAATTGTTCTGTACCTCTTTCAATTTTTTTATAAAAAATCTAACATTTAACTCTCAAATGCAAAGATCATCTAGATTTGATTTATTTATCAAATTTCTGTACCACCAATCACTCTTGCATGCCTCTGACGGCTTTTACAGAGGCTTTTACAATTTAGACCAAATTTTAAATCAAGACACCCCCCCCCCAGTCAATGGTGTCCCACTTTACCAATGTTAAAATCTGGTCACCTTACTCTTACCTGTCACATCTATTCGACCCACCAGAGCAAGGAGGCAAGGAATGTTGAGGGTCCCATACCCTAGCCTAGGGAGATACACCTGGTCTGGTGTAACCCAGAAGAAGGCCCTTCTCTGTGCTGGCTCTCTTTTTCTGTAACATAATTCCCCAATGTCCCCCACACTAACACTCTTTCAGAAGTCATTGGTTCTTCCAGTGGGCCTGGGGAACACAGACCAGGATGGAGCCCATTAAATGATAGAAGGAAAAGGGGGGACATGATCGAAACATTTAAATATGTCAAAGGGTTAAATAAGGTTCAGGAGGGAAGTATTTTTAATAGGAAAGTGAACATAAGAACAAGGGGACACAATCTGAAGTTAGTTGGGGGAAAGATCAAAAGCAACATGAGAAAATATTATTTTACTGAAAGAGTAGTAGATGCTTGGAACAAACTTCCAGCAGACGTGGTAGATAAATCCACAGTAACTGAATTTAAACATGCCTGGGATAAACATATATCCATCCTAAGATAAAGTACAGAAAATAGTATAAGGGTAGACTAGATGGATCATGAGGTCTTTTTCTGCCGTCAGTCTTCTATGTTTCTATGCTGTGTCTTGAGGTCACGTGACCCCCTTTTGCGACCGTCTCTCAAGCAAAGACAATGGGGGACGGGGAGGAGAAGCCAGATTCACTTAACGACTGGGTTTCTAACTGATCCATGCCCAGGCATGAAAATGTGCTGCTCAGACATTATACTTTTCCACCCACACCAAAAAAAATTAGAGGAAACATTGCACCCAGCCTATTTGAAAATTACAGACCAATCTCTTTATGATTCAAAATCATAAAAAAATTCTCCTGCAAAGTCATGGAATCAATTATTAACCAATCGATTACCCTTCACCTAAAACCAAACAACCTCTCCAACAAATAATTTTGTTTCAGATAAAAATTATCCTGTAATCTGCAACTACTACACTGCAAAAACATTTGGACTCTACATCTCGATCAGGGCAAAGCAATAGATGAAATTTACATAGACTTCTATAAAGCCTTTGATTCAGTGGTACACAACAAACTACCTCTAAAACTAAAATCTTATGGCATTTCTGGACTCTTACATAAATGGATAGCTGCCTTCCTGTCAAACAGGTAGCAAGTGGTCAAAATAGGAAGCACTCTATCAAATCCTTACCAGTTAACAGTGGTGTTCCCCAATGTAGCGTCTTAGGACTAACACTCTTTATACTTTACATAAATGACCTTTGCAACTTCTTTCTCCTTGCTGATGATGTAAAACTATTTAACACCAACAACAATGCTACCATCCTCCAAAAAGACCTTGACTATTTGTCAGATTGGTCAAACAAGTGGCAACTTCAACTCTCAACCAACAAAGTCTTATACATTGCCAAAAAAATATCAGGACATTGAAGAAAGCTAGATGGACATGATCTTGTTGATGACCCACACTTTGTCTAGGACTTGGAGTACTCATTTCTAAAGATCTAAGTGCCAGAGCCCACTGTAACAACATTGCCAAAAAGACATTAAGAGCTGTTAACTTAATCTTGCATACCGTATTTTTCGCTCCATAAGATGCAGTTTTTTTCCTCCCAAAGTAGGATGAAAAATCAGCCGCGTCTTATGGAGCGAAGATGCAGGCAGGGAGGGGGGGAGGCGCTGGAGCAGAGGGGGGGGCGGCGATATCCAAGCCGCATTTGCTTTCCTTCGCCGCCGCCAGGCTCCGCCCGGCTGTCATTTTGTAGAGAAGCGAGAAACGGAGGAAGAGCTGGATGCTGGTGGTGGTGGAGGAAGGCGAATGTGGCTTGGAAGCTGGGAGGGGGGCAGAATATGGGAGGAGAGAAGCAGCCTCCACGCTTTCCGTTCGGAGGAAGAGCTAAGTGGCCAAAGACGTTCCGCCCCCCACCCAGCTTCCAAGCCGCATTCGCCTTCCTCCGCCGCCGCCAGCCGGAGCGAGCTGCTGGGCTACGCGTGGCGGGAGAAGCCCAGACAACGCCGGAGAGCTGGGCAGCACTACCGCCGCCGCCGCCGCGGGGAGAGGCGGGCAGGTGGGCTGGCGGCATTGGGCTTGGTGGAAAGTCCGGGGGCAGCTCCAGTGACTCCCCTCCCGTGGCTGCTGTTGAGGCGGCAGCGGCGTCCGCCTCCGGCGCGCGGCTCTCTCTCCATTCTTCTCTTTCCCCCTCTCGGGCTCCGAATGCGGCGGCAGGAAGAGGAAACGAGGCACAAGGCAGCGGCGCATACGTCGCCGCTTCTGCAGGAACGGGTGGTGGGGCGCCGTTGTTGTCCTCACGGCACAAAGCCACACAGTCCCAGATCGCTTGCTTCCCTGGCCAGCAAGCCGGCTGCCTGGGAAAGCAGCGCATTTGAAAAACGCTTTCCCAGGCAGCGGGGAGGTCTCGAAGACCCAAAACCCAGCCAGTCGCTCGCAGCCGGTCGGCGGAGAGATGCGGCAGCCAAGGGGAAGCGACAACAGCTGCTGCCGTTCTCACTTCAGTTGTTTTGGGTAACCTTATTAACTTTCCCTTCCCGCACTCCTCATGGCTGGGCGCTCTTGGCTTTCCCGCTTCCCAAGCTTGGCCACCGCAGCCAAGCAGAGCCTGAACGAGAGAGTATCCAGGCTTCGGTCACCAGCAGCCCAGCCCCCCACCTATTATTCCTCCTCTTCCCCCTCCCACGACGTATTTGGGAGATTAGCCCGTAAAGCTAACGCTCTCCGAGGAGAATGCAGCCTTCTCCTTTCTTTGGATTCTAAAATATTTAGAGCTATTTATTTGTTGTTGCTTGTTTGTATATTTTCCCAATTCCCCTAGGGCAGTGTTATTGTAATAATGTAATTATTGTAATAAATATTTTTTTTGGCTCAAAATATTTTTTTTCTATTTTCCTCCTCTAAAATCTAGGTGCGTCTTATCAGCAGGTGCGTCTTATAGAGCGAAAAATACGGTAGCTTTTTCTCTGGTAATATTGTACTACTAACCAGAGCATACAAAACATTTGCTAGGCCAATTCTCAAATACAGCTTATCTGTCTGGAACATGCCCTACATATCAGACATTAATACAATTGAGAGAGTACAGAGATATTTTACAAGAGCAGTTGTCCATTCATCTATGTGCAATAAAATACATTATGCCATCAGACTTGAAATTTGGGGTTTAGACAACTTAGAACTTTGCCATCTTCAATCCAACCTAAGTGTAGTACATAAAATTATCTGCTACAATGTCCTACCTCTCAATGAATACTTCAACTTCAATCATAATAATTCATGAACAAATAACAGATACAAACTTAAGGTAAACCCTGTAAACCTGTTTGCAGAAAATATGACTACCAAAACGAGTGGTCAATGTCTGGAATGCACTACTTGACTCTGTGGTTTCTTCTCCTAACCCCCAAAACACTAACCTTAGACTGTCTAATGTCAATTCACCCCAATCCTAAGAGGCATTTAAAGAGCATGCATAAGTGCACCAATGTGCCTACCGTCACTGTCTTAAAGTCCATTTTTATTCATATCCTTTTCATATATTCAAAATCATGTTTATACTTTTATTTCTTATCTTATATATGCTTGACAAATACATACATACATACATACATACATACATACATACATACATACATACATACATACAAGCATACATACATACATGCCAGAATTTATGGCATGTATTTTGATCACGTGAGCATGGGGATCACACTTAGTCATAAGTGTGAAAAATGTTTACAATTTTTTCCAGTTCTGCTGTAACTTTGAAGGTCCCCAAATAAATGGTTGTGTATTGAGAATGGCCTGTAGTACATCTCTCTTTCATTTTCTCAAAAATATTACAAGTCAACCTGATTGCATAATCCTATTACAGGAATGTGAAATCATAATTATTTCAACATACCGGGTACTACTAAATCAAAGATGGCAAGCAGCTGGATTTTCATGTTGAACGGCTGTTTGTGCATGTTGATGCTGTGAGGGATGAAGTGGTATTTCATAAGGAAATGCAGAATAGATATACACGCCAGGAACTATGGGACAAAGAGAAAGTACTCTACATTATGATCTACTGACATCTCAGTGTTCTGGGAAGGCATACTGGTTGCCAGCCTTTGGCTATGACTAATAACAACCTTCTACTGGTCTATGATCTCAGAAGCTGGATTTGGCTGCCATTTTAATAACCTACAATCCCCAAATGGTCTCCTCCCACACCAGCCTCTCTTCTGTTTAGTTTTAGTCAATCTCACATATATTTCTGTACCATTCATTTCCTGACCAGCTCTAAGTTCCATCAACTCTGCTCTCTTTCAACCCCCTTTTTCCTTTTCCTTTCTTGTGTGAAACATTTGAAAATATGTACATCAATCTAAAGTTTTAAATTGCACTTTTCTTAGGGAAGTGAACTTTTTGCACGAAAGATGACTCAGGACAAATGTTATAACTCGTTCACTCAAGGCTAGAGAACTTTAAATAGCCGCATTTAGTCACCCAGCGCTTCTTAAACAATTATTGCTATTTACTACCTTGGCCAACTAAGACCCCTTAGGGCAGTATTGGCGAACCTATGACACAGATGCCACAGGTAGCACACGGAGCCATATCTGCTGGCACGCCAGCAGTTGTCCTAGTCAGCTCCTACATGCATGTGTGTGCCAGCCAGATGATTTTTGGCTCACACAGATGCTCTGGGAGGGCATTTTTGGCTTCCAGAAAGTCTCCGGGGAGATGGGGAGGGTGCTTTTACCCTTCCCTGCCTTGAGGGAAGCCTTTGGAGCCTGGGGAGGGCAAGACATGAGCCTACTAGGCCCACCAGAAGTTGGGAAACAGGCCATTTCCAGCCTCCAGAGGGCCTTGGGGGGCGGGGGCTGAGGAAGCTGTTTTTGCACTACCCAGGCATTGAATTATGGGTGTGGGCACTCGAGCATGCATGATAGCATGCGCCCATGCTCTTTTGGCACCCAAAGAAAAAAAGGTTCACCATGACTGCCTTAGGGTTTCCAGATCAGCTCAATCTCAAGGGAAAATTCAATAATCCCCAAGCACATTTCTAATCCATAGAAAGACCAGATAAAACCAATTAGGCAATGGAAAATTAATGTGTTTTTCTCACCTCAACCAGTTTTTGGATGACGTAACTCCAGCGGATGTATGGATCTCTATAAGGAAAGGAGCAGGGATAGGGTTGAGATGTGATAACAGAGTAGTTTCCTTTTCTTTGGTTACACCATTGCTCTGGGGGCATGGGCCGTAGATCCAAAAGCCTGTTTTGGCCACCCTTTTTCTGATATAGCTAAGAAATGGAGGGGGGCACACAGAAACACAAGGACGATATGCAAGAAGTTACCTTGGATAGCTCTTTCTGTAGATCAAAGTAGGGCAGAAGAGAAAATATAAGTAGGTTGAGAATTCAGGACAGCTTACATTCCCTGGAGTGGGGAGAAAGAAACAAAAGAAAAGTTGGAAGTATACAGGGACCAGTACAGAGACAGCAATTTGTATTATACACTGAAGAAATAGTTGTCCTGGAGAACTTGTGGTACTCAAGTGTAAGCATCTTCTATCTGCACACTGTTTCAGCAAGAAGAATGCAGAACTTTATGAATGCATGATAATAGCAGCAGCAATAGTTGTCTTATATACCACTTAACAGTTCTTTACAGCTCTCTCTAAGTGGTTCACACTCACCATATCACCCTCAACAATTTGGTCCTCATTTTATTGACCTTGGAAGGATGGAAGGCCAAGCTTGAGCTGGCAAGAATAGAACTTTTAGCATTCAGCAGAATTAGCCTGCAATACTACTGCGCTACCATGGCTCATCTCATTAACATACATCTTATGCACAAGATATAATTGTACTAATTGTACTAAAGGTGCGATCCAAGATGCAGAAATACGTCTTTATTGGTATACAAAAGCAACAAACAAGGAACTCTTCTATTTCACATGTTCACATGGGTATTTATAAGAAAAAATGTAATCAATAAAATATAGCACTACAGGTCAGATTTTTTTTTAAAAAAAATTGAGCTGCACTGTATTCTGATAAGAAAGAGAAATATAGAAATAAATAAATCACCTATGTTCTGCACCTCTTCATGCAAAATAAAGTCTGCCAAATAGGAGAAATTGTGATTTGTTGACAGATATGGAGAAATAATTCTTGATCCAGGCAAGAGGTTTCCTTGGCTTTTCATCCATGTAACTTCTCTTACTATTTTGCTATAATTAAAATCTACTTACAACATCTACCATACCCAATCACTGACAAGCAAATGGAAAATCTAATCCAACTGTTCTGTAGGTTGAGAAAGTCTGTGATAGCAATTAGTATGCAGAGGCCAGTGGTTGCATGAGTATCTTATGGTACAATTAAGATGCTGCAATCAGTGGAAAATCAGTTGGGGGATGATGAAGGTGACTTGTAGCCTTTGTAATCATCACTAAGATCCTTCAAGTCAAACTCACCAATTTGGTACCTGGCATGGAGAAGAGGCGGCATTGATTCTCGCAGAAATGAGTAGCTTTTCATCAGGAGCCGCATCTATGCCAGAGATGGAGATGAACAAGAAAACAGTATGAAGTTGAGTCATATTGTAGATATTCTTGCAGAGGCCTTTAGTATTCTGCTATGTCACCTACCTGGCCTTTGGTACCATTCTTGTGGAAATTCAAAGAAAAGAATCGCATCCCTTAGTTAAACAGAATGGGGTGATCTAAGAGGTCTCAAATGCTCCCATGGTGGATCTGGGCTGCCTTCCGTCTATATATACTGGGTTACCTCACTGATTCACCAGGAAGTTTCAAAACAGCTTGCAGCTGCTGAGCCAGCATTCCACACCCACCCACCAATATTTATAGAGGGAAGGCAGCCCAGGTCTCGCTCTGTTCACCCTAGCACAAGGACAATAAAACCTTCATGAAGATGATGATGAGTGGGATCTCATCGAAACGTCACCAGAAATCTCTGAAACTTACACGGGAAGAAACTTGAATATGTCAAGACCTTCGTACCTGTACCCATGAAAATCTATGAAACATATATATTTTATGCCGCCCTTCTCCAAGGACTTGTGGAGGCTCACAACATATTGAAACAATTTACAATATACATATCTAAATTAAGTTTTACATATCTAAATTAGCTAAGTTTTTAGCTAATTAATACAGCTAAAAACTTTAAAAACTCTAATAACACTTAAAATCATTCATTCCCATTCACACAGCAAGCCTGGCAGCACAGATAATTTAAACTTTTATGGAAGGCGAGAATGGTGGGGGCAGTGCAAATCTCTAGGGAGAGCTAATTCCAGAGGGCCTGAGCCCTCACAGAGAAGGTTCTTCCCCTAGCTCCTGCCAAACTACATTGTCTAGTTGATGGGACCTGGAAAAGACCGACTCATGATGATGGCTGCTAAGGACCATACGTTCTGCCACAAGATTTTTTAAAATATATATCTTTCACCTGTCCTACCTTTAATAACTCTATTTGGGGTTTGCCCAGACCATTCAGAGGACACCTGACAGGAGAAAGGTGCCTTAAACCTGGAATGAGGTTGGCAAGTCTTCAATATATGGCCTGTGTATGGAAGAAAAAATTTATGCTACAGGAGGTCTTTCTAGCGCTTGCTGCTATCTATACTTTCCATACTGGTTGATATTCTGGGTCAACCAGAATTCCTTCAAAAGTCCAACCTCACTTCAAAGTTCAACCTTAGCTTCTCCCATTTCTCTTTAAGAACACTTTTCCCCTTTCTTTGTGCTGCCCCAGTGTCATACCTTCTCCATGAGGACAATGATACGGGAGGCAATTCCCAAATTACAGTAGACAACAATATAGATGGGGAAGATGAACATCACTGCAATGTGGCAGATGAGCATCAGCAACACCAAGGTGGACGTCAAGAGGTTGGGGAACCTGGTCATCTTCAAGCAGCCTGACCATATTTGCAGGGCCTGGTAGGGCACAAATAAGGTGTAGAGGAACATGCAGAGCCAGGCAAAGAGTGCTGTGGGCAGCTGTCGAAAGCCAACGATAAAGAGCTCGAAATCCAAAACAAGACTGTGGAAGACAAAGAAGAAAAAGAGCTCTAAGGATGTTGCCCAAAAGATCAGGATTTTTCAAATAAGCACTTTCTCTGGGTTATCCCCAATATTCAGTGACATAACTACTGACAAGTGAAAGGGATTGGCCCTGCTATTTTGAGGAAGTAAATTCATGAAAGTTCCCATGAACTCTTCAAAATAGTCAGCACAGAGTTAGAATGAAGGAAAAACCCACCTCCCACTGAAAAAATTATGACCAAACCCCTCATTTTGTTTGGCAGATCGAATCTCAGTAGGTTCAAGGTTGACTCAGCCTTCCATCCTTCCAAAGTCGGTAAAATGAGGACCCAGATTGTTGGTGGCAATATGCTTACTCTCTATAAATGAGAGAGCTGTAAAGCAGTGTGAAGCAGTATATAAGTCTAAATGCTATTGTTCATAACCTTGGGTTTTTTTTCATAATGTTTGTTTCATAACAATCAAAATTTCAATTATTGCTCATCCTTAAATATTGGTCCCACATAAAGGTCTACAGCAAGGGGAGGGAAGGTTGGCTCTTCTATGATATGTGGACTTTAACTCCCAGAATTCCTGAACTAGCATGATTGGCTGAGGAATTCTGGGAGTTGAAGTCCACAAGTCATAGAAGAGCCAACTTCGCCTACCCCTGGTCTACAGTATAGCAGAATTTAAATTTTTCAAGAATAGAGGATTGTAAGGTTTTTGAAGAATCTATCATATTAGGAACATTACTCAACATTGCTGTCAGGATAATGTCTAACTCTAATCCTTTTTTTGGCACGTCCCCCTGAGCTTTCTACTCAGCTGGTCTACAGCTCATGTGGAGCTTAGGTTATAGTTTAGACATTTGTTTATTCCCTGTAAATCTTCACTTTTGAAAATTCAAGGTGAAACACCTGTAATTTCCTCCTAATCTTATCCCCAGTGAAAGCTGGGAGATTGATCTACTAATCCAAAGTGACCCAATGCAACCCAATTATCTCTCTGACTGTGAATGTGAACTTGGTTTTCTATCTTCTATTGGAACCATTCCTTGATCTGCTTCATCCTTTTTGGAATACTGTACATGTCAGAATGTATTATTTATTTAATTAGCCAGTAGATGTCAATGTTCAGTTAGCATCTATGGTTATAATTAGTGTAGGGCGAACCGAACCCGCACAATTCGGGTCCGTACCGAATTTTGTGGTGTTCGGCATGCCGGACCCGAACCCGAATTTTTTTAAAAAATTGTGCTTTAGTTCGGCATTTGTGCCGAACACCGTGAAAGCCACCGCCCGGCTGTCATCTGCTGAGAAGAGGGAGGAGATGCAGCATGTTTATGTTCCCTGTAGGGACCCAAAATTGTTAAACATTGGATGGAATCTAAGTTTAAAGATTAGGTAAATATGCTCTTAAGATTACTACTGTGTCCCTTAGCACAAAACAAATAGCATCATATTGCCAGGGTTAGCATACATCAGAAGATAGACCTTGTACCCTGCCCCTCTGCTGAATCATACCATCCTTCATTGATGGAATCGACAATGATTTGTTTTAGGACAAAGATACAGAGCATGGCCACAAATATGTGATGGATTTCCACACTGTAATAACTTTTTTTAACCAGCAGATTTGGAAGTCTGTGTTTATCCTAAAATTCTATTAATTACCATGTAAAGTAGCATTAAAATTTGAACATGTATTTGATGGTTGCAATATACTGAGCTCCCTAGATCCCCTTTTGTGACCCTCTGACAAGCAAAGTTTATGGGGAAGACAGATTCACTTAACAATAGTGTTACAGTCTTGTGATGAAAATTTCCAAATGTTTTCTTTGCAACTAGTTAATTAAGATGTTCCTTGTTCCCTTTAACTCAGTGTTACTCAAATAGTGGGGCGAGGCCTCCTGGGGTGGCGCAGAGTGATGCCGGGGGGCATGTGACCCTGGGAACATGCTTTTTTTGCCACAGGAAGTAGGGGTTTTTTGGCACCGAACAATAGCACACAGCACAGAGCAGGAGATATGAAGTGTATATAACAAACCCTTAAGAGACATCATGGAAAAATATTTAACAGGGATGAAAAGAAAGGAGGAGAGAGATGGAGATGTTGAGACATACTAAGTCTCCTGAAAGCTAGAATGAGGAAATATGACAAAACGTATATAGCACTTGGCTTCATTGTGACTACAGTTGGGAGAGGAGGAAAGACCGGTATGTTTACTGTGTTTAAAAATGTTGGCAGCAGACGGCATGAAACCAAATAAATTAAGGCATCACTTAAACACATTACACCCTGATCACACTGATAAGCTGCTTAAGTTTTTTCAGTGAAAATGTGCTGAATATTGCAAACAATTGTCCCGGTGGGAGGGGGGGAAGAAATGTTTACTTCTTTCTAAGGGGGCGTAACAGAAAATAATTGAGAGACACTGCTTTAACTAATGCTTGCATTGTTTTGTCTTTGAAAGATGAACTTTAGCATTTCTGGACAAATATTAAAGGCACACCTGGTCTTTATACATAACTCTTGACTTTTTTGTCATAATTTTCCATATTATTTCTTAGTGATGTGTGAATCAATCATTATCAGATGTTTGCCTCTCTGCCCCACTTCATAGGCTGCTGTCTATTAAGAGTGATGTGCAGTGATTCTTCCCAGCTGAGTTCTTTATTATTTCAGGTCTCTAGACAAAATCGTGCCAAACCCTGGATTCTGGTATTTATTTATTTATTTTTATTTATTCATTTGTCCAATACACAAATACATAGGAAGAAAAACAGACATGTGGTAATATATATAATGGTAAAAGTGAACTTAGAGGAGAGGATATATGAAAGGAAGAGAATACATATGATAGGC
Organism: Erythrolamprus reginae; assembly: GCF_031021105.1. Lineage (NCBI taxonomy): Eukaryota > Metazoa > Chordata > Lepidosauria > Squamata > Dipsadidae > Erythrolamprus > Erythrolamprus reginae. The sequence continues at coordinate 188,841,818 of NC_091951.1, read as the reverse complement.
GAAAGAAAGGAAAGACAATTGGACAATTGGAAAGGCACACCAGTGCACTTATGTACACCCCTTACTGGCCTCTTAGGAACCTGAAGAGGTCAATTGTGCATCTATAATACTATTATTAGGGAATAATATTAGGGAAGGGATGTCTTCAGCCTCTTTCTCTCACACATAATGTAAAATCTGATCAATGAAGAGGCTGGCAGGCACGGGAACAATTACAGTAGTAAGGGACAACTCTAGGAACAGTATAACAACAACAACAATAGCTGCGCCTGGCAGCTATTTATATTTTCGGCTGCCAGGCTGAGCCAGCCAATCCTGACTCTGTATTTTCCCACCTAGGATAAGGGGACAGCCCATATTTCCTGACTGTCCTTGGGACATAACACATAATGTCTGGACTGAACTGTCTCCTTACCCCTTTGTGAATGAACCCTTTCCCCCCTGGAAATTCAGTTCCTTACTACATTCCATAGCATCTGGAAATTATTAATGCTGGATTCACACTACTTGCAATAAAGAGATGTTAGTTACATTTCTTCCTCCTGCCTCTTCAGATGAGAACTTAAGAGAATCTATATTAGGTGAAGAAGCTCAAAAGAAACAAATGCACCAATGCAACAATGCAGAATTACTTATTGTACAATTGCAGTACTGTTTTTAAAGAAAAGAATGGAAAATTAATAAACTCTATTTTAAAAATGCGCGGCCGGTGACTTATCCCCAGCCCGGATTTGCCGCAGGGCCAGGAAGACATGGCCCTCAGCGTAGCCGCCATTTTGAAGGCCGGGATCTCGTGAGATTTCGCGAGATCTCGGCCATCTTTGGTCATCGGCTCAGGCCGATGATGTCGTCAGGGGGCACAGCCTGCCAGCCCTATAAAAGAGGCTGCGCAGGCCTGGTGCCTCCTTTTTGCCCCGACAACGAGCAGGCAAACACCCACCCGCCCTACCTATCTCTCAGTGTGCCACTGTGGGCCACCCTTAGGGGGCCGAATAGGAATTTTTGGCGGTCTCAGTATTTTCTGCGACCGTTTTTTCGCCTATTCCATACTGTGGTGACAGATGGATGGTTAGGGAATGGTTAGTTTAATTGGCTTACCTTTGGTCATTTGGGTTGGCAGGCTAGGGGCAGAAATTGGGTGGTGTTTAGCAACTGCGTGTTCTCCGTTGGGCATCTTTGGCGATGATTGGCAGGTTCTCTCCAAGGGCTCATAGTGCCTTTAGTTCGATCTGAGCAATTGAGGGGAACCTGTCTTTGGGTCTCGCCCATTTCTATCCCCTTGCAGGGGTTAGACGGCGAGACCTCCCACATGCAGGGGCATGGCTGGGATCCAGGTGAGGGTGTGTCCCTTCACCTGGATCAGCATGGGGCTACGCCCATAAGTTGCCCCGGAAGTTTTTCTGACGTCATTTTCCGCCCCGGAAGTAATTGTTTGACCCTGTGGGTCCTTGTTAGGTTTAATTAAATTTATGCTAATTTAATTAATAAATTATGCTAATTTAATTAATAACAATGAGCCAGTTTAAATCCAGCTCTGTGTCCGTGTCGTTACTCCGCCTCTGCTGCAAAAGAGAATCTATATTTAAAGATTAGGTGAATATGCTGTGAGGATTACTACTGTGTCACTTAGCACAAAACAAATGGCATCATATTCCCAGAATTATCATACTTCAGAAGACAGACCTTCTATCCCACCCACTCTTTCGAAACATACCGTCCTTCATCGATGGAATCCACACTGATTTGTTTGAGGACAAAGATACAGAGCATGGCCACAAATATGTGATGGATTGTGCGGAAATGTTCCACCTCCAGCATCGTGCTGTAAAAGAGAGACAAGTTGCCAGCAAGTAAGTAACAGATGTTGGGAGCGATGGGCAGCTGGAGATCATTGATCAAGACCTGGGACCCATAGATTTTCATTTAGTCTTCTGTGCAAAACCTTGTAGCTTCACTTGTACAAAAGAAATAACATTCAAATGGCTGGGAGAAATGTTTCCTCTCTTATGATGTAGAGGCAGTGAAGGGCTACCAAAATTTTTACTATCACACTGTGGGCGTGGTTTATGCAGAATGCTTTGCATTTTCTTTCAACTTTCAGTGCAAATTGGGTGCTCTGGGGTGGAACTCCATTTTTGCTACCACACTGCATTCCCCACCATCTGGGCAGCAGCCCACCCCTATATACAGGTAGTCCTCAACATATGACTGCAATTGAACCCTTGGACCAAGCAGGAAACTAATGTCTGCTGATAATACGAACACCCTTATTCTAATCTGCTAGTAATAACTCTTTGTAATATTGTGCTAATCAACTAACCCTTTCAAAAATACTTCATTTTGTTTCCTATCTGCAGTATCTATTCTTTTTATACTCTCCTGGCACCCACCAAAGAATCTTAGCATTGTGCGGCTATGGAGCTCAGTTCTTATTTGGCTGTTTCCAACTCTTGTTCTTCATCAACAGTGGAATACCAGTCATGTGCCCAAGGCCATCTTTGGAACCTGAGGCCTTAGAGATCCTGGCTACTTTGTACATTGTCCCTCTGACTAAGTCTTGTTCATATCATGGCCAGGCATACTTACTCAACCAAGGACCGTTGAGGGACAAAGACTTTCTTCTTCAGTAGCTCTTCCTTCTCTCTGCAAGATAAGATTTCAAAGCAAATATTAATTTAATATCTCTCCCTAAACCCTTCTCACCTCTGAGAAGGGGATGGGTGGGTAAAGCTAAAGAAGTCCCTGAAGATTTTACTCCAGTCAGTTTTGATTACGCTCATCTTTGTTTCAAGGCCATTGAGCCACTACTGTCTGATGACTCTATTTTCCCCATCCCTGTTCTACAATCAATTGCGAGGAACCTCTTCCACCTGCTTTGCTTCTTTGCTGGGACCATATTCAATTGCTGGGGTCTGGAATGTGCTGCTTCTTCCAAAGTCTTGTCTAAGAGATCACTCAGTTGATTGTTTATCTGTTGTAGTACCTTCGCCTTCATTACCTACCAACAAAACAGAGGGAATTTAATGATGTCTGGGCCTTTCATAGATTCCTAGAATGCATTTAGGTGATGGACACTGTCAGGGAATTGCACAGATTATGTCCAAATGGAATCAGACATGCAGACACGAAATTGGAGTTTTATAGAAATAAATATATTTACAGTAGGAACATCATGAGGTAAATTGCAGAGAGCCCACAGCAACTAATCACAACTAAGGTTGCCTTGTGCAGTGGCCAGTTCTCCTCAACCAACTAGCTATAACTGTGTGTTCTTACTCATTGTCCAGTTGTTTCCCTTCTTTGATCTGTTACAGAAGCTTCCTTGCCCAGAAAGCTTAATAAACGTACAGGGCTTAATTTTCTATGACAACGATAGAGATCATGTGACCTTGGAGAAATAGAACTGACCATTTCCATCATTCCTGGTAATTCATCATTTAGGGTGAATATTTGTTTCTCTAGTGTTAACATCCTCCTGCTTTTATTATTACCTATTATAATATCTATTATTACCTCCAAGTGTCCCTTTCCTTCGATGTGGGCAGTGTTTTTCTCCAGGGGTTCAGCTTCTTCTAGAGAATTAGAAACAGCTTCACTTTAAAAACATGATTTGACATGATGTGGCGAATGGAGGAAGTCAGTTCATTGCTTGGATTAGACATAAATCTTCCCATTCTACAGAGTTTTTGGTTCTAAATTACGATTCCAAATTTCAATCATTTGTTTCCCCATTCTTTGCATTCTCTTTCCTTTGGGATTGATAAACTATCTCTACTAGGCTTCTGAAGTATTTTTTACAGCATGTTTTTATTCAGTTTTGCAGCTTAAAAAAACAGATTTCTACACTATAATAATCTCTTTTAACCAGCAGATCTAGAAGTCTGTGTTTATCTCACAATTCTATTTTCCTTAATGATCACGTAAAGCAGCAAAAAAAAAAACACTATATCATTTTAGTAGATATGGAGGAAAGCATATTGCCAATACCTCTGACAAATATTAGAATGTAGTACAGGTAATCCTCAACTTGCAACCATTCATTTAGTGGCCATTTGAAGTTACAATGGGACTGGAAAAAGTGACCTATGACCATTTTGCACACTAATACCCATTGCAGCATCCCCCTGGGCATGGGATCAAAATTTGAACATGTATTTGATCAGCGGTCCCCAAACTGTGGCCCGCGGGCCACATGTGGCCCACTGAGGACATTTATCTGGCTGGCCCATGGGGGAGTGACACAACACAGTGTTCCATCTAATTTTCTATGAATAAAATGCAGTATTTTGTTAGTAACTAATATCAATCATCAAAAAAGTTGGAAAAGTTTTTTTTCTAATTTTGTCATCCAGTTACATTCATTTTCTTTTAATTAAATTCCCTCCTTAATGTTCCTTCAAAAAGTACACCAATTATATTCTAACTTATTAACCATTATGCCAAAGTGCTTCCTTCTTTCTTTATACATTTTTCTATAAGCCAAGAAAACCTACAATCAGATGTTAACAAAAGAAAATTAAAAACAAAACATAAACATATATGAATTTCAGACTTCTCCCCCCCCCTCTAAATAGTACATTCCCATTTTGTTTTTTACTTTAAAATAAGGTATGTGCAGTGTGCATAGGGATTTGTTCATAGTTTTTTTAATAGTCCGGCCCTCTAACAGTCTGAGGGACAGTGAACTGGCCCCCTGTGTAAAAAGTTTGGGGACCCCTGTATTTGATGGTTGTAGTGTATCAAGGTCATTAGATCCCCTTTTGCAATCCTCTGACAAGCAAAGTCAATGGGAAGACAGATTCACTTAACAACAGTGTTACGATCTTGTGATGAAAATTTCCAAATGTTTTCTTTGTAACTGGTTAATTTTTGTCACAATTTTCTATATTATTTCTTACTGATGTGTGAATCAATCATTATCAGATGCTTGCCTCCCTGCCCCATTTCATAGGCTGCTGCCAGGCCCAAAACCAAGAATGTCATGCAGCGATTCTTCCCAGCTGAGTTCTTTATTATTTCAGATATGTAATGTGATCATGCCAAACCCTGGACTCTACTATTTGCATCTACAATATACTATTAGGGTAGGGCTGTCTTCAGCCTCTTTCTCTCACACATAATGTTGTGTCCAGAGGACAGTTAGGCCTTGTACCCGCCCCATATTCCTTGGGCGGGAAAATACTGCAAGGTGATTGGTTGGCTCAGCCTGGAAGCCCGAGATATATATAGCTGCCAGGCACGGCCATGTTGTTGTTGTCTTGTTCCTTTTCTGTGAACTGTTACCTTCCGTTTCTAAATAAAAGAACCGTTACTTACGCAGAGAGTCTGCAGTTGATTCTTGTAAGAACGTAACACATAATGTCTGGACTGAACTGTCTCCTTACCCCTTTGTGAATGCAACTCTTCACTCCTGGAATCCAACTCCTTACCACATTCCATCACATCTGGAAATGATTAAAGATTGCATCTGCCATCCTTTCTGTAGAACCACATTGATGCAACTTCCCTCTATTTCCCTCTTCCTTTAATGTACATTTGATCAGCTCCTGTTCCAAAATCCCTTCCATCCCTACACTTACTTTATAAATATCTGTATCAAGGAGAATACATGCAACATATACTATTCTTTTTACTACAGGTTCTGCAGCTTTTTAGCAGGAGTTCAAAATGTCAGGAAATTCTTGGCATTGAACTCCAAACATTTGGGGGGCAGGGGGTGCATTACTTAACTCTCTAATAAATATAAGGCTTTTTGCTGCGGCTCCCAAAATGCTAATACCTGCATAGTACTACCTTATTTCAAAGCCTAATTGAAAATCCCCAGATAATTTATCCATGGCAAAGATATCCTCCATTTGTACAACAAACTATATCATCCATGCCCCTTAAATGCCTCCTTACCATTGAGTAATTGTGTTTCCTCTTCTCTCCTGGTCTGCTCCTGAGAGCTTCTTTGCCTTATGCCTCCATCGCTCATTTCTCTTCGGTCCATAATGGTTCTGAAAGTAAAGTCTCTTTGACTAATTTCATACTCTAGCCCAGATAACTAATTCACCAGGGGAGGAAATAAAACCTCTGGAGGCAGTTCCTAAATGTACCAGTGAGTCCACGGAGAGGGGTGGCATACAAATCAAATAAATAAATAGATAGATAAATAAATAAATAAATAAATAGATAGATAGATGATAGATAGATAGATAAACAAATAAACATAAACATAAACATAAACATAAACATAAACATAAACATAAACATAAACATAAACATAAACATAAACAAATAAATAACTGAAATAACATAGTAATAGCAAAGGTTCCTTACCCTGATTAGCAAGTTACACATTTTCAGCTCAACTTTACTTAGAGAAGAGTTGTAATGGAACCAGGGTTCCAAGATCTTCCAATATTCGTACTGCTTTGTTTTCTGAATCAAATTAGCAAATATTTATTTCTTAGAGCTGAAAAAGTTCCACCTGAGAGTCTGTGCAAAGGAGGTATTAATTTCCCAGGTCCTATGATTTGAGAATATTCAAGAATAGACTTTCTTGGTCAAACATTGTAATTCAGCTGCATTTCCCCCAACACATGCAAAGCCAGAATTGAGAAGACATCAACAGAAAGCTGATGCAGTCTCTAAAAGGTAGCTGAAGAGAGTGGGCCACATACAAGCTCTCACAGATTGACAATAAACAATGGCATAACAAAGTAACAACAACAACACATTGGAATATCACAAGAAATATATTGCCTGCAAAGTACTGTTGGGGATACAAAATCCTCCTCCCAGAAGGAAACAATAGAAACGTGTGTGTGTGTGTGTCTAAACAATATTTTGAGCTCTAAACACATAGCGCTTATAAGCAGTATCCTGAATAACAGGAAGTGAGCTTCCTATAATCTTATCAACTATTCTTATCACTCTCTATACCCGTGCTGGTGAGCATGCATACCACAGGTGTCATGCAGAGCCATTTCTGAGGGCCCATGAGGCATTGCCGCTATGTCAGCTCCAACACACATGTAAGCACTGGCCAGCTGACTTTTGGCCTTGGAGGGTGGGGGAGGTCATTTTTGCCCTCACCAGACTTTAGGAAAGCCTCCAGAGCCTGTGGATGGAAAAAAATAGGTCCAATGGGCCTACCAGAAATTTGAAACAAACTTCCGGTAGGCCCACTGGGCCATTTTTCACTCTCCCAAGGCTTCAATTAAGAGTCTCTGCTCAGCTCTCATTGTAAAACTTCTCTTCATAATACAAAAATCAGCAACCTTTGGGAGGCTACTGCTCCTGAACCTGCAATTCATCCTGAGTCTGTGAAGAGAAGGGCGGCCTATAAATCTAATAAAATTTATTTATTTATTTATTATTTAGATTTGTAATGAAATGAAATGAAATGAAATGAAATGAAATGAAATGAAATGAAATGAAATGAAATGAAATAAAATAAATGAAATGAAATGAAATGAAATGAAATGAAATAAATTGAAATGAAATGAAATGAAATAAAATAAAATAATATAAAATAAAATAAAATAAAATAAAATAAAATAAAATAAAATAAAATAAAATAAAATAAATGAAATGAAATGAAATGAAATGAAATGAAATGAAATGAAATAAAATAAAATAAAATAAAATAAAATAAAATAAAACAAATGAAATGAAATGAAATGAAATAAAATAAAATAAAATAAAATAAATGAAATGAAATAAATTAAAATTAAAATTAAAATTAAAATTAAAATTAAAATTAAAATTAAAATTAAAATTAAAATTAAAATTAAAATTAAAATTAAAATTAAAATTAAAATTAAAATTAAAATTAAAATTAAAATTAAAATTAAAATTAAAATTAAAATTAAAATTAAAATTAAAATTAAATAATAAAACAAAACAAAACATTCCAGTAGATGAACTGAGCATGAGCGGTTGTGTGGGGGAGGGGAACATATTGGGTTGGATATGATGAGATTGTAGCCAAACTGTCTGTCTGTGACAGAATCTCAGTGAACTTTTAGCCACTCAGAGTCACAGAGTCTTAAATCTACCTGGCAAGGTTATTGTCAGGAAGATTTTTAAAAAACCGTTATTCTGCACTTTTTTAAGTGTCTTGGTGAAAACATGGAACAAAAAAAACCCACAAAAAAGAGCATCTGCTTCTACAGATAATAGAGATTTCAAGTATACATCAAAAGGTTCATACCACACCCATAATACAATGATTTTTTTTTTGTTTCGTGAAGCTGTTCTTTAGATTTATTTATTTTTCAAAAGTCACTTTTGTCCTTTATTTTGGTCATTTAACTTTTACCATGTAAATAGTACTACAGTCATTCTGTGAGTGATATGGATGGTCACTAAATTTGATAATAAACGAACAAACAAACAGACAGACAGACAAACCAACAAACAAACAAACAAAAAGACAGACAATAAACAACTTGATGCACAGTCTTTCACATTCATGTGAAAAATACTGAAATTTGTTTGTCTTTTTAAGCTAAATGAACATAATGTACATAATGTTGGATTTTAGATATTTTCGTTTTCTTTTTTAAAATAATCTTTGTTAAGTTTCTAGATATAAAAACAATCTAAACAAACAAAATATACAAAATATACAAAGAGGAAAAAAGGAAGAAAAATGAATGAAAGTAGACAGACAAATCAGCTTATAAACCTGTTGAACATATAGAGCGTTCAATTTCAGTGATGGCGTTTTTCCCAGGGTCCCTGCCCCAGCAGTGGTGGTAGCTGTCCCCAATGCCACCTGGCAGTCATTGGTTGGAGGCCAGTGGCTCGGCCCGGAGGATGACTGGGGCACGTGGCATCCATCCGGCAGAGGAGCCCCCGGGACAGCTTCGATCATCCAGTGGAATGGGGCTTGGCTCCATCAGCCTCCACCCCAATCTCCTGCCTTTGAGGGTGCCTTTGGGAGGGTGCAGCAGTCAGCAAAGGTGCTCCGAGCACAGGGTGCCAGCTGCATAATTCCCAAGCTGAGGCAGCTTTGACACTTGGCCAAAAAAGAATTCTCTTCTCTTCTCTTCTCTTCTCTATTCTATTCTATTCTATTCTATTCTATTCTATTCTATTCTTACTATTTAATACTACACCATTTGGTTCAGAATACTTTTTACCTTGTTTTCCTCCTCTAAAATCTAGGTGCGTCCTATACACTGGTGCGTCTTATACACAGAAAAAATATGGTAACCGGACGCGAGGATTTATGTGGCAGAAGGCAGTCCCGTAAGTAATCTGGCCTGATGCCATGTAGGGCTTTATACTGTAGGTCATCAACAACACTTTTAATTGTGTCCAGAAACCAATCGGCAACCAGTGCAGTCCACGGAGTGATGGAGAGATTGTATTCCACAGGATGACTGAATGTAGAATAGTCTGAGGACAACAATCTGCACTTAATCTTCTTTAGGTTCCATTAGATTAAGAATAATTTTCCCACCAATTGGCAAGAAGTTGATAATAACATACTCTAGGTTCATGGGCACAAAAGCAAGATTACCAAACACCAGTAAAATGTGAAAAGTTTAAAAAGGAAAATGGGGCTCAGTGATTTATTACAAGTGAGAGCAGGTGAAAAAGCACGGGGCAAAGTAACTGTCCTTTGCTGCAAAATATTTGTGAGTAAATTTCAGAACTGGCATTCAGATTAACTAAGTGAACCTGGTGCAAAAAGGAAAATTCTGAGCTCAGGGAATTTATTCTCACCAGCAGAACAGAATGGAGCTCATAGTTCTTCCTAAATAAAAATTAAAAAAACTATAAATCTTCCCATATAAAAATATATTTCCTGCATTTATTAGTGCTGGTAGAAGAGGTAGATTTATTTATTCATTCATTCATTCATTCATTCATTCATTCATTCATTCATTCATTTATGTATTAGATTTGTATGCTGCCCCTCTCCGCAGACTCAGTTTACCAGAAACTCCTGATTTATCTCCTGTCTTTTCTGAGTTTTTTTTTACATTATAATAAACTCTGGTTATATCTTTACAAAGTTGTGTTACAGATAACTCAATGTCCCTTTTATATCCACTCACTCACTCACTCACTCTTTCTTTCTTTCTTTCTTTCTGCTATCCATCCATCCATCCATCCATCCATCCATCCATCCATCTATCTATCTATCTATCTATCTATCTATCTATCATCTATCTATCCTATCTATTTCATGTAGATAGTTACCCAGCTCAACCCTTGTGACTCTGGGAAACTCACAATAGCACATATAAAACAGGAAACAATTAAACAACATTACAGTATAAAGCCAAGGCCTTAAAATTTAAAAATCAAAGCACTGATGTATGTCAAACTCTACTGACAATCTAGCCCCATCACTTCTCTTCACCTTCTCTTTAGGATAAGGGTTTTCTGGATCTTTGGGTCGATAAAATTTTCTTGGAATTGTCATGTAAAGGCACATATCCCACTAGATGTCGCCTTTTTCACAAAGGCGATCCATAGTTACAGTAGCATGCCTGCCCTGATACACCTAATAGATAGTCAATTTGGCTTTCAAAAGAAGTAAATGGCTACACTGAGGTAATGCTGCTGAATGCTGCTGCATTTTGGACCAACAGAAGTTTTTGAAGGTCAGCCCCACGAAGAAAGCATTGCAAAAGTCTTGCCAGCAAGTCACCAAGGCATGAGTGACCATGAACATTGACTTCCAGACTAGGAATGGATGCAACTGGTTTACAAGGTAGGTTTTGCAAAGGAGTTCAACCATTTGAACCTCAAACAGAAACTACAAGTCCAGAAGGACCCACAGATTGCAGACCCATTTTACCATTGTTATTGTTGTTGTTGTTGTTGTTGTTGTTGTTGTTGTTGTTATTGTCTGAAGACTTGGGATGGCTAAATTGCCTCCTCAAGAGTTAATGATGGAAAACAACTAGATGCAGGAAGCCTTAAAACACACAACCACCTAGCTACAGCTTGCTGTTTTCCATCTGCACAGCTTCCAGCTGTTATTTGTGCTGCCTGGGACATAGGTTTATAACTGATAACTGAGTATCATCAATGTATAGATTGTACTTAAACCTGAACCCATAGAGTACCTCACTCAGTGGTTTCACATAGATGCTAAATAGGAATGAGGATGGGGATCTCCACAATGGATAAACTGGGTAAGAAGATTCCTTTTTTATTTAGACCCCAACTTTAAAAGAAAAAAAAGGAAAGAGGAAAATACAGGAAAAGAGACTCTTACAACTATTTCTTAAAATGACGAACAACCATAAAGAGAAAAACCCTAGACCTGAAATAAAGGAACCAAGGTGAGAAAAGCTAAAGACGTGGTAAAACATAGAAAATTGGATTTTAAAACTGGGTAGGAGTTGTTTCAGAAAAGCATTATAAAATGCGGGAACTATCTATTTGAATTTACTTGAATAGCTGACTTTGCTCCCATAAATTGAACGGAATTTGGATTAATCTATTTATCAGACTTGAAACCTAAGCTGAGGGCGCCATCTACTGGTAAATGGAAAATACTATACCTCTAACAAGTCTAGGAATTCTTGATATGAAAAATAAATAACATTCATCTGGAGGTTTGTGATGATACACTGTTATGTAACTATCTACTTTAGGATTATGTAACTATCTACTTTAGGAGACTCTATTGTGAGAATAAAAGTAAAGTGACTTTTGACTGTGGATGGCATATTGTGACTTTGAACTACCAAATGATGAAGGAATATGTTTTAATATAAACATCTGTATTAACCCTAGGATTAGTAAAGGTGGCTTGGCTAGAAGCTAGAATAAAGGTAGAGATAAGAAATAGGGAGGATATTAGCAAATATAATTTTCATATAATAGAATATAAGTAATAATTAGATGGAAAGATTAGAGATTGAAAGATGGCATTACTATGTATGCTTAATAATATTATTGGCATTAAAATGGAACATTGAAATATTGAATAACTATTCTAAAACTATTATGTATATAAATACTAGAATTATATAAGCTTGACTAATGTTGTTGTTGTTGTTGCTGTTGCTGTTGCTGTTGTTGTTATTATTATTATTATTATTATTATTATTATTATTATTATTATTCACCAAAAACAGTAATACACAGTAAACGAGATTGATATGATGGATTTTGTATCACAATATCACAAGTCGAACACTTCCCAAGTGTCTAGGACTGTGTGATGTATTTTCGTATGATGCGTGCAGATCCAAATACAGTGGCCTTTTGTAACTGACAGATTGTGATTTTGTCAACGCTTATTGTTTTCAAATGTTGGCTGAGGTCTTTTGGCACAGCACCCAATGTACCGATTAATACTGGGACCACCTGTACTGGTTTATGCCAGAGTCATTATAGTTCGATTTTAAGATCATGATATCGGCTAAGTTTTTCTTGTTATTTTTCATCAATTTGACTGTCACCTGTTAGGGCAACATCAATGATTCCCACTTTTTTCTTTTTCACAATCATGATGTTCGGTATATTGTGTTTCAAAACCTTGTCAGTTTGAATTCAAAACTTAATAATGATGATAAAGATAAGATAAAGATAAAGATAAAGATAAAGATAAAGATAAAGATGATAATGATAATAATAATAATAATAATAATAATAAAAATAATAATAATAATAATAATAATAATAAAATGTTACGTTACGTTACATTATATTATATTATAAATTTATTATTATTATTATTAATTAATTTGTTTGTTTATTTATTTATTTTATTCATTAAACATGAAACTCAGTCAACTGGACATTTAAAATTGCATCACAAATATCACTGCCTGGTGCTAATGGTTGATATGGGTTACTTCCTGAGTATGCGCAAAAGCAAAATCTCATTCGGGCACTTGCGGGCACATGCCGGGGCGATGAAGCTCTGCAGGAAACGCACCGGTAGCGGCCTTAAGTGGAATCCGCCCCTGGAGAGAACCAGTTCTCTGTATCTGTGAAAGTGGGCCCTCCTGCCTTCCCCTGGGTTATACTGGCCTTTATCTCTGCTTCCTAAGCCCAGCTGATTAGGGGCAGCAGATTGAATTGCTGCTCTGCAGCTGTTTTCCATGCTCCTTGCCTTGTTTGCAACACGGAAGTTCTATTTCCTCTGAACTGCGCATGCACGCTCAGCAAAGCACACAGTGAACCAGTTGTAAAGCTGGTAGAAACCCATCACTAGTATATATTCAGTTCTCATTTTAGTGTATCAGTATTGCTTTATGGTATAAATAATCCTCAATTGGGAATGCCTCTCCCCAAGTTTGCTGCCATCTCGACTAAGTTCCCATTTGTTATATAAGCTGCCAACTGCTTAATTCTCCATCTTCCTATTGTTATATTTATTCTTCCATTCAGACTTCCAACTTCCAGCATCTGTGAGTTTAAACAGCCAGTAACTCCACCCCATGTATAATATATTCTTGATGTATAATATATTCTTGATGTATAATGGTATCCTTCTGCACCAGCTGGAGGGGTTGGGGGTGGGAGGCACTGTTCTTCAGTGGTTCTCTTCCTACCTCTCTGGCCGGTCGCAGTCGGTGTTAGTGGGGGGCCAGAGGTCGACTCCTAGGTTTCTCCCTTGTGGGGTGCCTCAGGGGTCGGTCCTCTCCCCCCTGCTATTCAACATCTACATGAAACCACTGGGCGAGATCATCCAAGGACATGGGGTGAGGTATCATCAATATGCAGATGATACCCAGCTTTACATCTCCACCCCATGCCCAGTCAACGAAGCGGTGGAAGTGATGTGCCGGTGCCTGGAGGCTGTTGGGGCCTGGATGGGTGTCAACAGACTCAAGCTCAACCCGGATAAGACGGAGTGGCTGTGGGTTTTGCCTCCCAAGGACAATCCCATCTGTCCGTCCATTACCCTGGGGGGGGGGAATTATTGACCCCCTCAGAGAGGGTCCGCAACTTGGGCGTCCTCCTCGATCCACAGCTCACATTAGAAAAACATCTCTCAGCTGTGGCGAGGGGGGCGTTTGCCCAGGTTCGCCTGGTGCACCAGTTGCGGCCCTATCTGGACCGGGACTCATTGCTCACAGTCACTCATGCCCTCATCACCTCGAGGTTCGACTACTGTAATGCTCTCTACATGGGGCTACCTTTGAAAAGTGTTCGGAAACTTCAGATCGTGCAGAATGCAGCTGCGAGAGCAATCATGGGCTTACCTAGGTATGCCCATGTTTCACCATCACTCCGCAGTCTGCATTGGCTGCCGATCAGTTTCCGGTCACAATTCAAAGTGTTGGTTATGACCTTTAAAGCCCTTCATGGCATTGGACCAGAATATCTCCGGGACCGCCTTCTGCCGCACGAATCCCAGCGACCGATTAGGTCCCACAGAGTGGGCCTCCTCCGGGTCCCGTCAACTAAACAATGTCGGTTGGCAGGCCCCAGGGGAAGAGCCTTCTCTGTGGCAGCACCGGCCCTCTGGAACCAACTCCCCCCGGAGATTAGAACTGCCCCTACTCTTCCTGCCTTCCGTAAACTCCTTAAAACCCACCTTTGCCGTCAGGCATGGGGGAACTGAAACATCTTCCCCTGGGCATGTTTAATTTATATATGGTATGCTTGTGTCTATGTCTGTTAGTATATGGGGGTCTTTTAAATCTTTAAAATTTAAAATTTAGATTATTTATGATTTGTTTCCACGTGTTGTGAGCTGCCCCGAGTCTTCAGAGAGGGGCGGCATACAAATCTAAGTAATAAATAAATAAATAAATAATATATTCTTGATGTATAATATATTCTTGATGTATAATATATTCTTGATGTATAATATATTCTTGATGTATAATATATTCTTGATGTATAATATATTCTTGATGTATAATATATTCTTGATGTATAATATATTCTTGATGTATAATATATTCTTGATATATAATACAATGGAACTGAATGACTTTACGCTTTATCCCTTGAACAAACAACTGTATGAAACCAGCTGTTGACCCCACCATAGAAGGTGCTCCACCACTAGTAACTGATACTACTTTTTCTGGTCTTATCTCTTGTGGTGAAAAAGCCTCCATCACAGCATTGTAGATATCTTTCCCTTGTGTTCTTTCAGACAAATAAACCAGTTTCACCAGCTCTTCTCTCATGATGTCACCAACAGCATAAGACAAAATTACTGCTAGCCGTGCAAGATTGTTTGCATCTGTACTTTCATCCAAGCACATGGAGTAACTTTTGTAAGTCAATGGTGAGCTACTGGCTAACATCACTTGCCATGTGCTGGACTTGATCTTTAACAGAATCTCTACTAAGTGGCCCCTCAGAAATGCATTGCATACTTTTATTCCTTTTTTGGGGAAATCATAAAAAAGGTAATCACTCCCAGACAACAAGGTAGTTTTGAAAATATCCCCATCAGAGAGGGGCTTGCCATGTTTTGCTAGACACAGTGAAATTTGAAAACTGGCAGCTGTCAGATTATTTGTTCTGGACAGGTAGTTGGAAAAGCTAAGAGACTGGGAATGATAGTTCCTCACTTTCTCTGCAATAAACTCTTTTCTTTCAGTTCCATCAAGCTCAACAACATTTTTGTGGTTGGTGTCAAAGTGTCTTCTGATACTTGTATCTTTTTCTTTTAGGTGCACTGAGAGCATATGCACCAAGACAAATTCCTTGTGTGTCCAATCACACTTGACCAATAAAGAATTTTATTCCATTCTATTGATGTGCAACACAGAACACTTTCATTACACAAAGTACATAATGCTTTCCTACTGCGTTCAATCACTCCAAATGATTCTGTCCAGGCCTCTTGGAATGTTCTTCCACTATATTTACTGATCCCTCGCATCCTGGACATAAACTGTTTCAACTCCTACCCTCCAAATTTTGCTACAGAGCACTGCACACCAAGACTACTAGACACAAGAACAGTTTTTTCCCAAACGCCATCACTCTGCTAAACAAAGAATCCCCTCAATACTGTCAAACTATTTACTAAGTCTGCTCTACTATTATTACGGTAGTTTTTCTCATCATTCCTATCATCCCTTTCCTCCCACTTAGGACTGTATGACTGTAACTTGTTCCTTGTATCCTTAAGATTTTTATTAATATTGTTTCCTCTTGGCTTATTTGACCCCTATGACAAACATTAAGTGTTTTACCTCATGATTCTTGACAAGTATATCTTTTCTTTTATGTACACTGAGAGCATATGCACCAAGACAAATTCCTTGTGTGTCCAATCACAGTGGGCCAACAAAGAATTTTATTCTGTTCTGTTCTGTTCTATTTATGATCACAACTGGGACCAAGGTTTCTGTTATTAAGCAACAGAGTTGTTAAGTGAATTATGCTCAATTTTATGACTTTTTTTGCTACTTTTTAAAGCACACCACTCACTACGCAGTTGGTAGGTAATCATGCAGTTATTAAACAAATGCGATTTTCCCCATTAACTTTGGATATTGGTTGGTTATGACCTATAAAACCCTACATTGGACCAGATTACGTAGGGGACCATCTTCTGCCTCATGTATCCCAGGTCAGGTCCCACAGAGCTGGCCTTCTTCAGCTAGACAATGTCGTCTGGTGGGACCTAGGGGAAGAGCCTTCTCTGTGGCAGCCCCAGCCCTTTGGAATCAACTCCCTCCAGAGTGTCACACTGCCCCCCCCCCACCCTCCCTGACTTCTGCAAGAGTCTAAAGAGCTACCTTTGCTGACTGGCTTGGGGCTGTTAAGACTAGCATCTAGCCCCAGCCGATGAATGAATTCATCTCTGTTTGTCTGAACACGAGTGACTGGTTTTTAAAGATAGTGGGGTTTTAATATGTTTTTTAAATTTAGATTTCTACCTGTGATGCATTACTTTGTTGTGAGCTGCCCTGAGTCTGAGGAATAGGGCAGAATAGAAATCAATCAGTCAGTCAGTCAGTCAGTCAATCAATCAATCAATCAATCAAACAATCAATCAATCAAACAATCAAGCAAACAAACAAAAAAGTATTGGAAACCAGCTGGGAAAGTTGCAAATGGTAATCAGATGGTCCCAGGAGTTGTAAATATATATTGGTTGCCAAACACCCACAATTCGATCACATAACTGGGAATGGTACAACAGTTGTAAACATAAGAATTGTAAATCACTTTTTCTGTGCTGTTGTAACTTGGAATGGTTACTAAACAAATGGTTATAAGTTGAGGACTACTTTTTTGCTTTATGCAGGATTTATATTCAGATTTTGGAGATAGTGGGCAGCTGTTTTTCATGCCTCTTGTTGATGGCCAAATTCCTGGCCCCATATCTTACACAGCATAAATCTTAAGCATTATTCTTGATAGGTAGACTATATAATTTGGAACCTTGTATCTGATGAGTGGGGAATGAGTTATACCCTTCTCTTTGCTTCAGTTGTGATTTTTCCCCATTTCTCTCATTTGAGTAGAAGTGATCCTTCTAATGTATTCTTGGACTTGCCTTCAATATTTTATTTTGTATAACCGAAAGTGTGTGTGGGGGGGTTTGTTTGTTTGTTAGCATCCTCTAGCACAAAAGTCTTCAAACTTGGCAACTTTAAGACTTGAGGACTTCAACTCCCAGAATTCTCCAGCCAGCTAGCAGTAGAAAGGTTGTAAAATGGGTCAAAGTTCAAAAGTTCAAATTTATTATTACAGTCATAGACCAAACAAATAAAAACACTCAGTAAATACAACAATCAAAAGTTGTAGGATAAAATGATAAAAAACAGATAAAATCCATAATAAAATCCAGTCTATCAATTATGCATTGTCAATACTCAAGGCCGCCGATTGGCCGGTACTACTGGTACTGGTGTCAGGGGTCCGGCCAAATTGAAAAATGGGGGGGGGCGGTTTTGGCTTGCCACCGTGTGCCGGCCCCCTGGCGCCCGCACCAGTCATTGTGCCATT
Organism: Erythrolamprus reginae; assembly: GCF_031021105.1. NCBI lineage: Eukaryota > Metazoa > Chordata > Lepidosauria > Squamata > Dipsadidae > Erythrolamprus > Erythrolamprus reginae. The sequence continues at coordinate 188,823,917 of NC_091951.1, read as the reverse complement.
CCCTGTAGGCTGCGCACGCCTGCGCCAACACCCCCCAAAATGCCCCCCCGTGCACCCTTTTCCAAGGGCACGCACGAAGCCGCGGCCGCCCCCGCCCCCCGCGCCTCTAGCCTCCTCACGCCCCTGGCTACTCGCCGCGGCCGCCCACCCACCCGCCCGATCCGCCTCTCTTTCTCCTCCGCTGCAAGAGAGGCGGGGCAGACGTTCTCACAGCGGGGGCCGGCGAAGGCGATTTTCAATGACGGGCGCGCGGGCCGGCGCGTGCTCTCCCCATTCCCCTGCCAGTCCACCCGGAACATTCAAAGTAAGAGCGAAGGTTTTTCTTACTTTTAATGTTCCGGGCGGGCTGGCAGGGGGTGGGGAGAGCGCGCACCGGCCCTCGCGCCCGACATTGAAAATCACTTTCGCCAGCCTCCGGAGAACAAGAATGAGAAAGACAGAACAAGATAGAGAGAAAGTGAGAAAGAGAGAGAGAGAGAAAGAGGGGGAAGAGAGAGATGAGAGAGGAAGGAAGAGAGTGAGAGAGAGGAAGAAAGCAAGATAGAGAAAGAGAGAGAGAGATGAGGGAGGAAGGAAGAGAGTGAGAGAGAGGAAGAAAGCAAGAGAGAGAAAGAGAGAGAAAGAAAGAAGGAAAGAAAGAGATGAGAGAGGAAGGAAGAGAGTGTGAGAGAGGAAGAAAGCAAGAGAGAGAAAGAGAGAGAGAGAAAGAAAGAAAGAAAGAGATGAGAGAAGAAGGAAGAGAGTGAGAGAGAGGAAGAAAGAGAGAGAGAGAAGAGTGGAAGGAAGAGAGAGAGAGAAATGATAGAAAAAGGGGAGAAAAAAAGAGAAATGAGAAAATGATTGAGGCAGAGAATGACAGGAAAGAGAGAGAAACAGAGAGAGAAGTGACTCTTGATTTAAAGCATATAGTAAAAGCAGTTAAATAATAACAGAGAAAAACCCCCAGCCCTCACCTGTTTTTATTAATAGTTTTGCTGGTTGTTTTAGTTTTAATAGTAATGGATTTTGGTTTTTTTAAATTATTAATTTCTTTTAATAAAAAAGAAGGGATTTTATTTATTTATTTATTTATTTATTTATTCATTCATTCATTCATTCATTCATTCATTCATTCATATGCCGCCCAGTCCCAAGTTTTTCCTTATTTCCAGATTGCATTTCTTCTTGGTGAGGTTCCGCCCATTGCTTCTTGTACTACCTTCAGGTGGCATGGAGAATAAATAGATGCCATCTGCTCTGTGGCAGCCCTTTAAGGATTGGGAAACTACTATTATATTCCCCCTCAGTTTTCTATTTTTTGAGCTAAACATACTCGTTCTCTTAGCCCTTGTTCATAGGATTTAGCCTCTAGGCCAGGGGTGTCAAACTCAATTTCATTGAGGGCCACATCAGGGCTGTGTTTGACCTCAGAGGGCCGGGGGAGGGCTTGCCCAGGGTGTATGGCCATGGTGGCATGGCACGGGATTTGGGGGGCAGTAGTTTTAAAATGGCAGGGGGGGCATACACTTAGGCTGTATGGGGCCCCAAAATTCCTGATGGCGGCCCTGTCAATACTACTAAAATTACAATCCATAAGCTATGAAGTCTATATTCAGTTTGGTACTACAGTATTAGGGAAAGGAATAAAGAAGGTTGCCACATTTGTCGTATGAATTAGCTAAGGTGTATTAGGCATTTAAAAGCTGGCCACAAATGGTATACATATAGTGTATACACATACACACACACACATATGTATACATACATATACACACATACACACACACATATATATATGCACTATATACACACGCACACACACATATGCATGGCCGGCGTCTTTAAGAGCTGGCCGAAATTGCCCCCAGAGCTGGGAAGATGCTGTCGGTGCCCGTTCCGGCTTCCGGGCAAAAACCGGAAGTTCGGCTTTTGGCAGCGCGCCAGGCTGGCGCGCTGCCTCTTGGGCCACGGAGGAGGTCCTAAGCCACCCCATTTAAGGGCAGCTCAAAGCGGACCTCCTCCTTTTACCCTCGGCTATCCCGAAAGCGAACATGTGTTCGCTGGGCTGCTGGCTCCTACACGTGGCGCGCCCTTTGTTTGGGCTGCGCCCAGGGGTGGAGGAGCATTGTCGCTGATGGGCTGTCTTCTTCTCCCGGCGCACCGGAGCGTCTCTGCCCACGAACGCTGCGGAGGACTGCAGCCTTTGACTTTAGGCAGAGGCCTCAGTTTTAAATGGATTCCAAAATGAACAGAAGTTCTGTCTGTTCGCCATTGTGGGAAGACGTGGCGAGGCCTATCGAGGCCTTGCTGAAGGTTTTTTGTCAAGTCAGGAGGCCCAGAGGCCTCCGGCTTTTTTCTGTTCGCCTTCTTAGCAGGCTTAGACCTGGGGTGGTAGGCCTTTCAGGCCTGCTACCCCCTATTGGGCGTTAGTGGGTGGGGGATTTTTAGCGCCCCCCTCCTGCCCGTTCTAAAAGGTACCAGGCTCTAGGTACCAATCCAGAGGCCTTTTAGGGCCTTTCGTCTTCTCTCCCGAGCCCCGGGGTTTTCCCTTCCGGGGGCTTTGAGGCCTTTTCGGCCTAGGGTCAACTTTTATTTATTTAGCAAGCCCCGGGCATGCCTTAACTGCTTATTATATATTGTTTATACAATAAAGATAGCAGATTTAAGGGGATTTAATTAATTGCCCCCCCCTTTTTACTTCGAGGTCAAATTAGTAATTATTTATGATATTATATTGATTATATTACGCCCGAAAGTTGTCACGAATGTTTTGACAGGTAAATTCCGCCCCATTAGTTGTTGGCCTCTGCAGGTCCTTTGTTTACATTGTTATAACATTTGAATTACGTAATTAAATTGATGTTATGCAAATTGACATTATTTAAATTTATGCTAATTAATAAAGTGACCCATTATTAAATCCAGCTACTGTCTCAGTGTCGTTACTCCGCTTCCTGGGCAAATATATACACACACACACATACATATATACACACATACATATACATATCTTGCTATGGGTCAAAACTCACTTAACGCTTGCCTTGCTTAGCAGCAGAAATTTTGGGGTAAGTTGTGGTTGTCGAGGACTACTTACACTACAAATCAAGGATTCAATAAGAGGAATTTGATTGCTTAATTACTCAAACAGATAGAAGCTGGGGAAAAGATTCTTTTGCAATAGTATCGCTAAGTAGTTTTTTCCCTCCCAGATTCTTCCATAAAAGCAAATTATTTTACTTTTCTCCATGGAGGAAAATGAAAAAAGCCACAGCAATTTGAGGAAGCCATTATGGTAGTACTAACACTGCTCTTTGCCCTGGATGCTAGATAAACTCACTGGCAAGGATCTTAGGCAGTATCCTGGGTGTCTATGTGTACAGAGCACATAGCGTTTACGCTTATACACCGCCCCATAGTGCTTTACAGCACTCTCTGGATGGTTTACAATGTAAGCATTATTTGCATATTGCCCTCAACGATCTGGGTCCTCATTTTACCGACCTCAGAAGGATGGAAGTGTCTTCGTAAAAAGCCTCTTTAAGATCCTTGCACTATAAAGACTTCAGATACATTCGTCCACCTATCATACCGATACCACTTTTACGAGGAAGTAATGATTAATCCTGTTGACTTTGCAGCTTTTTGCTCCTAGAGGAGGAGAAGGGCAGGGATGACTGGCAATGCAAAAAAGGAAGTAGGTGTGGCAGAGAGAGCCCTGCTAGCAAGACAACGGTTCAGAAGTCACAAACTATGGACAGCTCCTTCTGAACTGGAGTTGTCGGGTCGTCTCTCTTGCCTTCCATCCAGGCCAGGACAGTGAAGAATCTCTGAGATACAGGAATCTCTTTCCTTAACAGGGTGAGTCTGCACTTACCTTACAATTCCTTTTACAGAGCATAACTCCTTTGCTTCTCAGGAATCTTTACTTCCATGTTCATCCCTTTGTAGTTAGATCAAGGTGGGGCTTTTTTTCCACAATCAGGCCTAAAACAATCATCCACCCCCTCTTTGAAAAAAAAAAAATCTCTCACATAGGAAATCTACATCCTTGAAATGTTGTTGTTAGTTTTCTGGTCAGACATACTCTCTGTGTTATTATAACCCCACTCCCTGTAAAGGAGACTGCTTTTGTCTGAAGGAAATCCTTGTGTAAAGTTTGTCTAGTTTCTGATTTTGTAAGGAAGAGTTAAAAACGTACTCGCTCCCCCTTCCTCCCCCTTTAATACTTCCTGGGGTGATGCCAAAAAGCATAAATGGATAGGCAGGTGTGTTTGTGTGTGTGTGTTATTTATATATAGTCAAGGACATGCTAATTTAAAAAAAAGCACAAGGAGAAAGCAATCTGCCTCTGGAGCTTGATCATGCCTAATTTCTTACCAAGGAGGTGTGGAGATCAAGCGTACAGTGGTGGCAACTACAATTCTGGTTTCAGTGTTAAATACATAGCCAGCATAGCTTCTGATTAGTTGGCAATGCAGAAAAAGAAAAAGTTCTCTCTTTTTTACTGATGTAACCTTTTAGGATAATGATTTCTTAGCCGAACGAGTTATGGTTAAATGACATGGTTTCCCAACGGTTGAATAATATGCAGAGGGTCATCTATTTAGAAGGATGTAGCCTTTGGATGAGAGAAAATATGATTTGGAGATCAGGACATGCCTATGTGTTGTTTTAAAGAATCCATTGTGGTTAGCCATAAGTTGGTGGCAAAAGAAATATGTGAATGTGGGCTATGCAGGCAGAGGAAAAGGCTGAAGTCTGGGTCAGCAGCATCAACAGCCTTCCTCTCACATAACTCACAACTCATCAAAAGACAACATTTTCATCAGAGAAGATGAGAGGTTGCATAAACAATATGCATGGTTGGAAGCAATTTTCTGAGTTGTGTGTTTGAAATCTTGCCGTGGTTTAACCAAGTTGCTAAACCAAGTCAGAACCCTGGTTATTAAAATGCAGCACCTGAAGTTGGGGGGGGGGTGTTTCTCTGCTGAGAAATAATGTACAAATAGTGGAAATGAATAATGCTAGTAGAGATATGCTTGTCTACTAATATAGCCTTTTATTCATATTCAACTAATTATTTATTTGGGTATGACCAGTTGAACTAGTTAGAATCTTTGTTCGGTGATGACTGTTTTCATTCATACTCAAAGCAATAATATTTCCCAGAATGTGTTTTCAATAGCTGCAGTGAATATTAGAATCTCTAAATAAAGCAGCTGTAAATAAACCTATGACCGTCTGTAAGTGAAAGTAAGTGAGTCTACGGAGAGGGGCGGCATAAAAATCAAATAAACAAGTAAGTAAGTAAGTAAGTAAATAAGTAAATAAGTAAGTAAATAAATAAGTAAATAAATAAGTAAATAAATAAATAAACAAACAAATAAATAATACAAAATAAATAAATAATAAATAAACAAATAAACAAACAAACAAATAAATAAATAAAAATTCCAACGTAGAAAATCATTCCCTTTTCCCCTCTTGTCCTCTCCTCTCCTTGATCCTGAGCTGCAATATATTCTTAATACAGTGGGGCCTCGGTTAGTGAAAAATTTTGCTAAAAATTTGCAACAAAATTTCGGATTGTGAACAGCTGACGTCACCCCCATGCATCCCTTCATTTCAAAGCAAGCATCATTCATGCTTGAGACACAGTTACATGCGTTTGGTCATTATCTTTATTGTGCAGTTTCCTTCTTTTTTAGTGATTTCAATGCTTTGTTTTAATAATATAGCCCTCAATCATGGCTCCAAAGAAGATTAAGAGTGATAGTGGTAGTGTACCTGTAGTGAAAAGGCAGTGGCCCACAATTGAATTGCAAAAGGAAATTATTTCCAAGTTTGCTTTCTTTAATGTTTTTATGTTTATTTAACTCTTTATGTACTGAATTATACTGTTCTCATTAAAAAAAACCCTATATAACCTGTAGCACTTATATATTAGTGAGTCAACAGGGCCTAGAACCAATTATTTCTGTTTCCTTTATTTCTTATGTCGGATGGTGAACATTTCAGATTGCAACCAGCTTTCCAGAACAGATTGTGTTCACTAACTGAGGTTCCACTGTACATGTGTATGTGCATTCTTTTCCTTTAGTCAATTTAATTTTTTTCTTCTTAAAGGAACTGAAAGTAAGAAAATCAAGGGTTAGTGCTAGTTTAGTTTTGTGATAAGAATGTTATGCCAATATACAAGTGAGCCTAAAGCAAAGAGAAACTAGCCTATGAGCAAAGGCATTGCTTCCTTACATCTGAGAGAAAAAGAGACTGTCATTTCTGCCTCTTTCAGATAAATGACCCAGCGCAACGAACTTGCCATTTCTCTCCACTCCAGGCCATTCATCTTTCTCCTGCCCAGAAGTAGAACAATTTTTTAAAAAATTTATTCTTTGTCCAATATACAATACATATGGAAGAGAATAGACATTAAGTAATATATATAACGATAGAAAGTAAAAAAGAAGAGAAGTAGATGGGAGGGAGAGAATATATATGATATAAGAGATAAGGAGAGAATATATATGATATATATAGATATAATATATATAGATATAGATATAGATAAGGAGAGAATATATATGATATATGAGATAAGGAAAGACAATTGGACAGGGGACAATAGGCACATCAGTGCACTTATATACGCCCCTTACTGGCCTCTTAGGAACCTGGAGAGGTCAATCGTGGAGAGTCTAAGGGAGAAGTGTTGGGGGTTGGGAGTTGACACTATTGAGTCCGGTAATGAGTTCCACGCTTCGACAACTCGATTGTTGAAGTCATATTTTTTACCGTCAAGTTTGGAGCGGTTAATATTAAGTTTGAATCTGTTGTGTGCTCTTGTGTTGTTGCGGTTGAAGCTGAAGTAGTCATTGACCAGAAGGACGTTGCAGCATATGATCTTGTGGGCAATACTTAAATTGTGTTTTAGGCGTCGCAGTTCTAAGCTTTCAAGACCCAGGATAGATAGTCTATTTTCGTAGGGTATTCTGTTTCGAGTGGAGGAGTGAAGGGCTCTTCTGGTGAAATATCTTTGGACATTTTTGATAGTGTTGATGTCTGAGATGTGGTGTGGGTTCCAGACAGATGAGCTGTATTCGAGAATGGGTCTGGCATAGGTTTTGTAGGCTCTAGTCAGTAGTGTGAGATTGCCAGAGCAGAAGCTACGTAGGATCAGCTGAAGTTCAGCAGTTGTTTAGCGCTTGCAGGCATTTGTATTGTCTAATTTGTATTATCTGATTTGTATTGCCTAATTCAGCAAAGCCAACAATAATTAACTATGTTAATGGCTTCAGACTGTAATGTTTAGCCCAACCAGCCCTTTAATCATAAGGATATAAGAACACGATTGAGCTTTGCCTGTACTGGAGAACTTTGGCTTGTTCATTCCCATTATCATCAATCAGATTTAAATAGACTGATTATTTTCACACTGTATGCATGCTGCCTCCAAAAGTAAGCATGAAGCCCTTCTTTGTTTCTGTGAGAGTGGCATCCCTCTTAAGGTGGGATGCTGTGGCTTTCGAGAAGCGAAGGCAAGGTTACACAGGTAGTCCTCGACTTATTTACAGCCACAACGGAGCCCAAAATTTCTATTCCCAAATCAAGCATTTGTTAAGTGAATTTTATTTATTTATTTTATTTTAGGAAATTTATATTGCTGCCTATTCGCACTCAAGGCGACTTACAGAAATATAAATGCCTCATATACAAAACAATAAAACTAATAAACTATTATCATAAAGATGATAATAAATGAGACTAATCATATAATAAATTAATAAAATAAAATAATAAAATAAAATAAAATAATAAAATAAAATAACTCCCACCTCACTCCATTGACAACACATTACATGAGCCCTTTTTAACGGGCTCCATCCCTCTCTGCGTTCCCCAGGCCCACTGGCAGAACCAGGTCTTCTGGAAGAGTGTTAGATAGATAGATAGATAGATAGATAGATAGATAGATAGATAGATAGATAGATAGATAGATAGATAGATAGATCTTTGATACCATCTAATGGCCATTTGGATTTTTGCAGCCAAGATTTGATAGATCTACCTATTACAAATTATTCTCTATGTAATCTCATGGATGCAAGACATCCACCCTTCCATCAGGAGCTTGAAGCATACCATATATGTCTGAAGCTGGAGATTCCATGACTTGCAATCACGACAGGTGAAAAATAAACCTAAAATCTTTTCAACTCTATTAAATTCAAATTCAAATTTATTATTACAGTCATAGACCAAAACAAATAAAAACACTTAGTGAATACACAATCAAAAGTTGTAGGATAAAGTGATAAATAACAGATAAAATCCATGATAAAATCCAGTCTATCAATTATGCATTGTCAATACTAAAATTACAATCCATAAGCTGTGAGGTCTATATTTAGTTTGATACTATTAGGGAAAGGAATATATTATCGTATCGTATCGTATTGTCGTATCATAATATCGTATAAATTAGCTAAGGTGTATTAAGCATTTAAAAGCTGGCCACAAATGGTATACATACATATATACATATATACACACACACACACACATTTATGTATACACACATATATACACACACACACATATATATTATTCTATTAGCTGCTGCACGTTATGCAGGTAGTCCTCGACTTACAATCAAAACTTCAGTTATTAAGCAAAACATTGGTTCAGAGAGTTTTACCCCATTTTATGACTTTTCTTTCCATAATTCATAACTGACATGCATAACAGTTTGTTAAGTTAGTAACGTGGTTGTTAACCTGGCTTCCCCATTGACTTTGCTTGTCACAAATTCGCCAAAGGGGATCACATGACCCCCTCCCCCAAGCCACTGTGACCATCATAAATATGAAACAGTTGGCCAAATTTTGATCACATTACCATGGGAATACTGCAATGGTTGTGTGAAAAATGGACATAAGTAACTTTTTTCAGTTCCATTGTGACTTTCAACAATCACTAAATGAACCGTTTCAAGTTGAGGATCATCTGTAATGTAATTTAGCTGCCTAGAGTCCCTAGGGAGTTGGGGCGGCACACAAATTGAATTAAATAAATAAATTGAATTAAATAAGTTGCACAAGTGACTTCTTGCAAACTAGATAATGACATCCTCCTCCTCCGTTCTTGACTGTTGCTGCAGGGAAACCAGGGCAGTAAAGTATTACTTCTTGCAATTGGAAAGTTTATTGAAGCAAACCAGATAAGGTTATTGAAATATTGTGGCTATGTGCGAAGTCCAGGATAGCCTGACAAATCAAAGGTGAAGGCTGGCAGTTTATGAAGTGCAATAAACTAGGTGGTGCTCAAAAAAAAAAAAAGCTGATGGTATGTTGATCTTGGGACCTTAACAACACACAATAACACAATATTGGTTACAAAACCTATTATTATGTAAAGATGCAGGATTAAGCACAGGTGAGAGAGAGAGAAAGAGAGAGGAGAGAGACAGAAGAGAAGGAAGAAAGAGAGAGAAGAGAGAAGGGGAGGGAGGGAGAGAGAGAGAGAGAGAGAGAGAGAGAGAGAGAAACTAAGAAAGTGCTACTTTTGAACAAGAAACTTGCTTTTTATTATTTTATTATTTATTTATTTATTATTTGGATTTGTATGCCGCCCCTCTCCGAAGACTCGGGGCGGCTCACAACAAGTGGAACAAATCATACATTTTTAGACCATTATTGTACTACAAAACTCAAGGGAAGCTAACTATCTAGAAATTGTTTCCATAACTTTACATGTAGCTTCCTGCCAATTCAGACATTAGTATTTTTTTTCAATTTAAGTTTTTAAGCATTAGATTTTGCCTGATTAGCTGCAAAATTTAAGGATGGAGTGCCTCAAAATATTTATAAATTTTTGTTAATTCTTATTATTCTGCCCTGAGTCTCAGGAGAACAGCATAGAAATCAAATCAAATCAATAAATAAATATTGCCAGTTTTTTGTCAACCCGTTCTGATTCTAATGTTAATTGTTAAAATGACTGCCAAGTGAATATATTTGTTCCAATCTATTATCACTTTTAAGATGTGCATTTCTTTTCTTTCTTCTTTTTAAAATTTTGTTTATTCTTAAATGTTTTTCTAATTTTGTACATGTTTGTACATTTTATTTGGTGCAAAATTTAATTTTGTAGTCCTCCCCTCCATTTTTTTAATTTTTTTCAGCATTTTCTATTTACGTTACGTGTTTTTGAAATGTTAAAAAGGAAGGAAGGCAACCATTATGTACAGAAAATCAAGTATTTATCGCAGATGGGCACTGGTGGGAGTGCTTTCTGCTTTCTATAACAAATGGAGATCTCTAGGCTTTCATGCAATTTTTCAGCTCAAAGAATCTCAGGTTGTCAAGCTGGGAGAGACCTCTGCCCTCTCCTCCTAGAGCAGGACTCCCCAACCTGGGCAACTTTAAGACTTGTGGACTTCAGCTCCCAAATTTCTGGGAGTTGCTGACTTTGATGGCTGAGAAATTCTGGGAGTTGAAGTCCACAAGTCTTAAATTTGTCAAGGTTGGAGACCACTGTCCTAGAGCAAAGAGGAATTTCCTGTGTTGGTGGGGCTGCTGGGTTGGGCTCCTGTAGTTCAGCAGGAGACACAAGTTCTGCACCCATGCAAAAACGGTGGCCACTCATAGGATGTCAGTCTTCCCCAACTTGCCCTCTCTTGATGCATCAGGATGATAGTTCTCAGAAAGAAAAGGTGGTGGGGTAAATTTATTTTCCAAAACCCCTGAGGCCAGGACAAGAAACAATGGGTGGAAACTAATCAAGGAGAGAAGCCACCAGGAACCAAGGAGACATTTCCTCCATTACATAAAACACAATCAAGGTAGAGTTATGTTGAGTTTCTTTCCCATGTAAGTTCTCCTTTCCCAGCATTGACCTGTTGTTTATTTAATGCTTTTTGGCATCCCATTCCTCAAGCTTATCTCTCTAGTCCCCTGAATAAAAGCAGGTCGAGTCAGTTACAATGATTGAATGATTGATTATGTGCCATCAAGGATTTTTTTTTTCACTCCTAGTGACCCCATAGATAGAGTTTCTACACGAGAGTGGTCTCCTTGGTGACAATGGCAAAGGCTTCATACTACATTGGAGAAGACAATAGTCAACCACTCCCGTCTTTTTCTTAACCAAGAAAACCACAAGGATAGGAAGTTACACTTAAGACTTCTGTCATCCAAATCATGACTTAGAGGCAATACAAAGTTGGCTTTCTGACCCTGTTTGCTCCCGTGTAATGGTCAGGTTACGTTTTGTAGCCTAGTTACAATAACTTTCAAGTGAAGTGCAACACAGTTAGCTCTCAACTTACAAGTTACAACCACTCATTTAGGGCCTGAAGTTCATGACAGTACTGAACAAAAGGGGCTGGTTACTGTTTTTCACATGACCATTTGCTGCAGCATCCCAAGGGTCACATGATCAAAATTTGAGAACTCGGCAGCTGTCAATTATTTAAGGATGGCTGTAAAGTCCAAAAGGTCATTGTGACCTTTTCACAAGCAAAAACAATGGGGAGGCCAGATTTATTGAAGAATTGTGGCAAGAAAACTTGTAAAATGGGGCAAAACTCACTTAACAACTGTCTTGCTTAACAGCAGACATTTTGAGCTCAATTGTGGTTGTAAGTCGAAGACTACCTATACAGTATTTTGTTATAGGGCCAAAACATATTGTTAAAATATGCCCTTGATGTATAATAAGCTTCATATTTGCACACATATTCTTCAACCTTACATTATCTACAATTGACCTCTCCCCTTTTCTAAGAGGTCTGTAAGGGGCGTGCATAAGTGCACTTATGTGCCTAATGTCCCTGTCCTACTGTCTTATTATCCTTTCTATTACTACGTTCTACTTATGTTATGTTATGTTAATATGTACTATAATACTATACTTGTTTGACAAATAAAATAAACAAACAAACAAACAAACAAACAAATAAATTATAAATATTCTACTGATATCCTGTTGAACATCCTGGTATTTGCTTGTGATAGAGGCACCAGATTGTGTAAAAAAGTCTGACCTTTTTTCCTGGATTTGTGATTCAAAATTACTATTGGCTACCTCACAACAAAATCCTTATTTTAAACAGGGCATATTCCCCTTCCCTTATTACAGGTTTGTCTCCTTCAGGGGTGGGTTCTGGATTCTGCTACTGCTGATTTGCTCAGGGATGTGTAGCGTGGGTAGATGCGCTTTGCATGCCATGCGCTTAGGTGCAGTACTATAAAAATCTTCTGCACATGCGCAGAAGCAAAAAACAAGAGAACCAGCTCAGGGGCGTGGCAGGCCTGGGTCACTGCCAGTTCCAGCAACCCAGGCCACCAAGTTACTAATGGTTCTATAGAACTGGTCCGAACCGGTAGGAACCCATCTCTGGTTCCCTTCCTTACCAGTTAGGCTTTACTGAAGCTAAATTTTGCCACGTTCTACTTTGTATTACCAATGATTTTATGAAGATGCCAAAAAACTCTGGTAGTTTCAGAGAAGAGCAAGTGAGATAAGAAATAGTTTGGCACTAGAAAGACAGAGGAAATTTGCAGGAGAAGAGGAAAGCATTAACTTTCCTCCAGAAGAGAAATCTCTAGAGCCTCATTGTTGCTGGGGTTTTTTTTGTTAACATTGAGACACAGCACTGTTTAGCTTGAATTAAAGGAAAAGGAAGGATCAGGATTACATACTGGCCTAATTTCCTATCTGTAAGAACATGTGTGAAATGGTATAAGATGTCAGAGGAAATTGGAAGAGATATTGTAAATAGGGTGAAGAAAACAACTTGAAAAGGATGCCTAGCAGCCAATCCTCATAAAAAGAATTGTTTCTTTGTCTCCATGCCTCACTTTCATTTTCTGACAGCCTCTCTCAATTTGTTCTCCTTTGAATTAGTTAGAATTTACATATAATCCAAGTGTCAAACACAATTCATTATATGTAACAGCAAAGGGGCTTTCGGGTAAGTGAGTAAGACCAACTAGCTCCAGTCAAAAAGAATCAATGCTTGTTGAATGATTGTTTTATTTCTGGGGTTTTAACTGTTTTATATTGTTATTGTTATATTATATTTTTATTATTGTACACCACCCAGGAGTTGAGTGACTTATAGGTTTAACAAACAAACAAATAAATGGAATATGAAAAAGGAGCTCCCTTGTTTATTCAAAGGAATTTCTGCAGGATGAAACACTAATATCTCGATTTTTGGTGGATTTTCCTCCATACATTATTATTATTATTATTATTATTATTATTATTATTATTATTATTATTATCAACAACAATAATAATAATAATAGAGTTGGAAGGGACCTTGGATGTTTTCTTTATTTTTTTTATACACATCTATAGTCCTCGACCTACAATCATAATTGAGCCCAATTTTGGTTGTAAGTGTGTGGGTTAAGCAGGTCATCACATAACTGTGAATGGGGTTTTTTTTTGAGGGGGGGTGTCGTTACATGAATACAATGGATGCGGGGTGGGCTACTGCCCAGACGGGGGGGGGGGGGAGGGGGACGCAGTGGGGTAGGGAAAATGGAGCTCCACCCCAGAGCACCCAATTTGCACTGAAAGATGTTGAAAGAAAATGCAGGGCGTCCTGCATAAGCCACGCCCACAGTGGGATAGTAAAAATTTTGATAGCCCTTCACTGAATGGATGTTGTGTGAATCCATTGTACAGTGGGAAGTAAACACCCGTTTCTGGCAACAAATGTTTTAACTAATGATCACCCAACTGTGGGATGTTGCAAATGCTCCTAAATGCCGCATGGCATGTGGGTGGGACAGCTGTCAAAATTTCAAAACCAGATTGTAAGTAACTTGGGAAGAGATCCATCATAACTTTGAATGGTTGTTAAGAGATCAGTTGTTAGCTTGTATCTGTACATACAAACATTCTGTATCTTCTACACGGGGGTCTTGAAAACCAAGTATGGCAATCTTATGCAAAATGATCATGCCCATAAAAGGAACAAACAGTATTGTAGCTTAGTGCAGTACATCTATTCTCTTTGTACAAGATAGCTAAAAGTATGTATTATCCACTCATCTGCATTCAGTTCAGTTCAGCAGGGGTTACTCTTACATTATTGGCTTCTTCAGTCAAGGAATTATGTTCAGTGGGTGCCTCTAACCATTTCAATTTTCAGTAAGTTGATCTTTTATATCAAACACAAGTGCAATTTGATCTGATTCTAACATTCAACAATTCTGTCCCCTTGACTCTGAAATGTCATGCTTAATTTGAAATTAGCTTCCCAGTCAGGGTTTAAAAAGACTCTTAAACTTTGCTGATGAATCTTGAGGTAATAATGTTAAATTGGAATGGTCAACTCAATTTTATTGTACAGATATCTCATAATTAATTTTTTATAGTCAGCGTTCGAAAACAAAATTGTTGAATCATATCCTTGAATGTATTTACCTGCTCAAATCCTCCTTTCAGTTTGTTTTGGGTTCGTTTCACTTTTAAGCAGCACAGTGTGGGCTCCTACAGGTATGGTCAGGTATGCAGAACCGGTAGAAAAGTTTTGGTCAGGTACTAGAACCGGTAGAAACATTTTGGATTTTTTTCTTTTTTTTTCCTTCTGGGCTCTGTTTATGTTTTTCCTATTGCAGTAAATGAGGTTGAATGTTTATAATTTTAGAAGAGCTGTGCATGTGTGTGTGTGTGTGTGTGTGTGTATACACATAGTTTATATAATAGATAATGTATATTTTTATGTGCCTGTGTGTAATATGCATGTGTGTATATTATGCGCATATCTCTCCAACCCTCGGTGGTCTGCATTGGCTGCCAATTGGTTTCCAGACTCAATTCAAAGTGTTGGTTATGACCTATAAAGCCCTACATGGCATGGGACCAGAATACCTCCAAGACCGCCTTCTGCCGCATGAATCCCAGCGACTGGTCAGGTCCCACAGAGTCGGCCTTCTCCAGGTTCCGTCAACTAGACAATGTCACTTGGCGGGGCCTAGGGGGAGAGCCTTCTCTGTGGGGGGCCCAGCCCTCTGGAATCATCTCCCCTAGGAGATTTGCATTGCTCCCACCCTCCTCACCTTCTGTAAGAGTCTGAAGACACACTTATGCCGCAAGGCCTGGGACCATTAGAGTCTTGCCCCCAGGCCAATGAATGTGTTGAGAGAATGTTGAGTAAGTGGAATGATTGTTTTTTATGCTTTCGGAGTTTTTTAAATTCTTAATTAATTAATTGGATTCAAGATTTTGTTTACTGTATATTATATGTTGTGAGCCGCCCTGAGTCCTCGGAGAAGGGCAGCATAGAAATCCAATAAATAAATAAATATACATAGAATTAAATAGTATATTTTGGAGGTTCGATAATAGTAAATAGAAATCTTTGAGGAGAGGAGAGGCCAGGCACCCACACCCTAACCCAAACCCTTGACGTGAGTGAGTGGTGTCAGGTTGGCCACCTTTAAGCCAGTCACATGACCTTTAAGCCACCCCGGTCACATGATCATCAAGTCACTCCCACCTGGTCACATGGACAGCAAGCCACACCCACAAAATAAGCCACAACCACAGAGTGGTAGTAAAAAAAATTTGCAGCTGAGCACAACAATCTCTAACCAGGCAACCTGGTGGCTGGCTTCATTTTTCCGGAATGTACACTGTCAATACACATAGCGGACATTCTGTTGGCAGTCCTTATGTGAAATATTCATTGTGTATGTCTGCGTGTTTATACTAGCCTGTCTAGTATAATGTGGATGAGGAGGCTGCAATGAAAAGCTTTCTCAGCTGTGTATTTTTTTTCTCTTCCAGCTGGCAGTTGTATTTAGGCCTACAATTTTTAGAAAATACTTGGCTTACACAATCCCTACATTTGTAGAAATTCTGGATAACCTTCTGTTTGGATGTGTGATAGCAGCAGCTACAATCTGTGTTTGTGTACGCATGTATATATTTTTCTTTAGAATGACTGACTAATGGTGAAATGGGAGAGCAGGGAGGCAAGCCCACTGCAACAATATAGCCAAGAAGGCTTCAAGAGTTGTAAACCTAATCCTACCTAGCTTCTGCTCTGGCAATCTCACACTACTTACAAGAGCTTACAAAACTTTTGCCAGACCCATCCTCGAATACAACTCATCTGTTTGGAACCCATATCGCATCTCAGACATTAACACCCTTGAAAATGTCCAAAGATACTTCACCAGAAGAGCCCTTCACTCCTCCACTCGAAATATAATACCCTATGAGACTAGACTTTCAATCCTGGGCCTAGAAAGTTTAGAACTAAGACGCCTTAAACATAATCTAAGTATTGCCCACAAGATCATATGCTGCAGCGTCCTGCCTGTCAGCGACTACTTCAGCTTCAACCACAACAACACAAGAGCACACAACAGATTTAAACTTAATATTAACCGCTCCAAACTTGACTGTAAAAAATATGACTTCAGTAATCGAGTTGTCGAAGCGTGGAACTCATTACCAGACTCCATAGTGTCAGCCCCAAACCCCCAACACTTTACCTTTAGATTATCTACGGTTGACCTATCCAGATTCCTAAGAGGTCAGTAAGGGGCGAGTACAAGTGCACTAGAGTGCCTTCCGTCCCCTGTCCTATTGCTCTCCTATATCTCCTATACCTTTCCTCTATTCCTATATCTCTTCTTCTATTCTTTCATTGATATGTTCTATTACTATACCTTCTTTTCTATTATTTCTTAGATATATTTTACTATGAGTATCTCCTCTATAACCTTCATCATGTATTTTACTATGTGTATATTGATATATACCCACTAAAACCCTCATTGTGTATTGGACAAAATAAATAAATAAGTAAATAAAGGCAGGCATTTTCCTGGCGTGGCTTCACCATTCTTATGCAATCTCACTTAGCAAAGCATTTAGCCCTTGTCTAAGTTGTGTCAATGGTTACTTAGTCAAGAGAAGATTCAGCAAGAAAGTACAATAATGCTCTGTCAACAGCACTAATTGTCCAGTCCCTCTTAACACGATCATTAGGGCAGCCATAAAATATCTTTATCGCTGGAAAATAATCCAACAGATTGGATGCTGCAATTTCCCAATGGTAGCTTGTGCAATTCCCAGGTTAAAAAAAGCCAATCCCTTTATCTGCTGAAGAACCTTTCTGTAGAACATGGGTTGGTGATACTGAAAGTTACAAAGATCATAATCCATGCAGGAGCTGGATTAATGGATCTGGAAGCTATTGATTTTGAATTATTGCAGAGTCCTTCTGGTCTTTGACTTCCCTCTCATATAGTAGGGGAGAAATGAGATCCTGGCTCAAGACTTTTTAAGGAGTGGTTCATAGCAGCAATGACCTTTTGGGTCTTTCAGAAGAAGCAAAAGTAGAGAAAAGAAAGGATTTATACTCAGGCAAGAAAAGGCAAATGTAAAAGGACAAATTAGGTGAAATCTGGCTCAAAAGCAGTAACTGTGAGAGGGATCTTGGAATCCCAGTGGACAATCACTAGAATATGAGCCAGTAGTGTGTTGGAGCAGCCAAAACAGCTAATGCAATCCTTGTTTGCTAATGCTAGTAAAGAAGGAGGGATAGTGTCAAGATCACATGAAGTAATTAGTACCACTTTATACAACCTTAGTAAGACCACACCTGGAATACAGTGATCCCTCGATTTTCACGGGGGTTGCGTTACCAGACTGCCGGCGAAAGTCGAATTTCCATGAAGTAGAGATGCGGAAGTAAACACACCATTTTTGGCTATGGACAGCCAAAAACTACCCCCGCGCATCCTTTTCTAAGGCCGCGCAAGAAGCCGGACTTGAACTTGGGGACGGGGAGTGACGAAAGTGTTTTGAATGTCGCCCCCCCCGCCCCCCAGCCCCCTTGCTGCTACCACCCACCCACCCAATCTGCCCCTCTCACCGGCTTTCTTGGGGCATGGTTCCTCCTGCAGCAGTGCTGACGGCTACAGCTTCTTGTCCTCCTCATTCGGCCGCTAGCCGCTCTGAGCACTTTGAGAATGCCCGCCCCTCTCGCAGTCCCTTAGCTGAGAGTGCTTTCGTCCCAGCTGTCAGCGAGGGGGCTGCAGGAAAGGTGGGGCAGGCTTTCTCACAGAGAGAGAGCAACAGACAGAGCATGATAGAAAGGAGAGAGAGAGAGAGAAAGAGAGAGAGAGAGAGAGCAAGAGGGGGGAGAGTGGAAGGTAGAGAGAGAGAGAGAAATGATAGAAAAAAGGGGAGAAAAAAGAGAAATGAGATAATGATTGAAGCAGAATGACAGGAAAGAGAGAGAGAGAGAGAGAGACAAGTGACGCTTTGTGATGACGTATGATGTCATCGGGTGGGAAAAACCGTGGTATAGAAAAAAAACCGCGGAGTATTTTTTAATTAATTTTTTTTTTAAACCGTGGTATAGCCATTTCGCGAAGTTTGAACCCACGAAAATCGAGGGATCACTGTACTGCATTCAGTTTTGGTCACTACATTATAAAAAAAGATGTCATGTTTTTGGAAAGAATGCAGAGAAGAGCAACAAAATAATTAGGATCAGGGGTGCATCCCCACGTGCAATTTTGCTTCGGCATATGCTAAGCAGCTTAAAATCAGCCCGAAACACAGTTGAGGAGTTGATCGGCTGAGCTTCGGAAGGAATAAAGGTCCGTATAAACCAGGGGGGAAAGGAGAGAGGGCCCTATTTAAAGTGGCAGAACAACGATGTCACCAGTGGGTCGCTACCAGTTCAGGAGAAATGGTCTGAACCCGGAAGAACCCACCCGTGATTAGGATCCTGGAGACTAAAACATATCAACAACGGTTGCAGGAATTGGCTATGGCTAGTCTATAGAAAAGGAGGACTAGGGGTGACACGATAGCAGTATTCCAGTAGGAATACTACTGGGTCCCTTCCAACTCTATGATTCTGTAGAAGCAGCAGTACATTTTGGCGAGCGGAGCCTACCTTCTTTTATAACTTCTTGTAAAGATAAACCTTGGGAAGTGAACCAGACTCCTTGGAGAAAAGGCAGTATAAAAATAATTATAGGATCAAATCACTCTTCTAGTGGAGAGAGGAGAAACACTCTTCATGTTTGATAACTGCATCGTGGGCAAAAATGCGATGCTGAAACTATTTCTGGCATGGAGATTCAGCAATGAGAAAAGCTTCTGCTGTGCAGTATAGTCGACGTTAAGATCTGTCACTTGATTTATCTACATTACTTCAGCCATAACATCAAAACAGCTTTGATTGCTAATTCACTTCTGGCTCCAGTACAGGATGATGGTATTTTCCTTTGAAGACTCCATGTAGCTTGAGAACAAAAGGAGTCCTTTTTCTTCAAGGCAAGCTGTCCAGTGACATAAGTAGTACTTCTGTTGGAATTCTAAGGGTTTTTTTTCCTTTTTGAAATGTACTTGTCAGGGCCAAGCAGAGGGCTTTTTCAGTGGTGGGCCCCAGCTTCTCAAATACTCTTATTAAGAAGATGTGTCAAACATGTCTATAGTAGTTTTTATACACTGTATGAAAACATTTTTACTTAAGCATCTTAACATTGTTGTTTCTTGGGCTTGATTCTGAAGTTTTTTGATAGGCATGGCTTATCATTTGTGATTTTTTTTGGGAAGTCTTACTGGACTGACTGATTGACTGACTGACTGACTGATTGATTGATTGATTGATTGATTGATTGATTGATTGATGGATGGATGGATGGATATATATGCCGCCCCTCTCCGAAGACTCAGGACGGCTTACAACATATAGAAAAAAACAATAGAAATATCCTAAATCCAATTTTAAGGTAAAAACTAACTAATCTAAAACTCAGGTTCCTTAAAAATCAGTCACTCCCATTCAAACAATCAAACATACATTAAATACATTACATGATTTAGCCAGGAGACTAATATCTAATATCCCCAGACTTGTTGGCAGAAATGGGTCTTCAAGTTCTTGTGGAAGGTGAGGAGGGTGGGGGCGGTACGAATCTCTGGGGGGAGCTGGTTCCAGAGGGCCGGGGGCCCTGCAGAGAAGGCTCTTCCCCTAGGCCCCTCCAGACAACATTGTCTAGTTGACGGGACCTGGAGAAGGCCAACTCTGTGAGACCTGACCGGTCACTGGGGTTCATGCAGCAGAAGGCAGTCCCGTAAGTAATCTGGTGCCATGCCATGTACTCAGCTGCTGTGGCCTAGAGGTGGAGCTCTTGTCTCACAATCAGGAGGTTGTGAGTTTGATCCTAGGTAGAGGCAGATGGTAAGGGTCTCTTGCTTGGGCAGGGGGTTGGACTAGATGACCTGCAAGGTCCCTTCCAACTCTGTTAATCTGATCTGAAATGATGGAATAAAAATAATGTATATAAGAATTCAGCAATATCCTAAAAGAAACCCCTCTTTCTGGATTTCTGTGGGCAACCTCAAGGCTCCCAGAAAGGCTTAGTTTAAAATAATTGGATGTTGTGGCTCAAGATCTGCAGATGAGTTTGAGATTTCTATTGTGCCTTGGCAGTAGGCCCTTGCAGCATCCTCGGAGGGGCAGGCAAGAGGGGCTCAGACTATCAAAAGTAACATCAGTGTCACAATGCAAATCCCGCCACTTTCCAAATTCATTGTGGTGTCTTACACAGGCCCCCAAAGGGGGGGGGGGAGTTAGGAACTGATGCCACAATCCTGCTTTCAATCTTTTTCTGAAAGCAACAGGATCCTGCAGACACAGCTGGTAATCTCTAGATTCTGGACCGCAAGTCTAGGCAAGCAGTTAAGTTGCTTACAAAATAGCAATCCCTTTTGAAGAAGACCGAAGTAGCAAACTATTCAGGATTTTGTTTTTTACTTTTTACAGGGATCAATGCTTTTGAACCAGAAGGAAAGAGGTTAAATGCTACCAAGAAGCATGGGATAAAGGGCTGGCAAAGACTCCAGTGAGCTAGAGCAGGAAGTTGCATCAACCACAGCTGTCAGCTGGTGTAGGAATCAATGGGGCTACAGGATGTATATATGACAGGTGGAAGGAAAGAAGGAGGTATACTCAAAACATTTCCAAATTGGTAGTCTTTAGGTCTTTCTATACATGTTTCCCTTGCAAAGGCAACCTATCTATGTTGATCAAAGAAAGGGGGGGGGAGAGAGAGAAAGAGAGAGAGAAGGAGCAATCCACAATTCAGAGCTGAGGAAGCTTCATGGATGAGAAGTGAAACATCTTCAAAGAAAAACCAGAAAGTTCAGTTGCCTTTTGAAAAAGCATCCTTGGTTCCCCAATTCAGAGTTGGGCATTACATTCTATCTCTAAGATGGAGGAGTCTGCATTTGTTAGGATACTTGCTAACTTGTTCTTGCCTCTTCTATAAGGAGAATACCAGATGCTCAAAACCACAGCATTGTTTCTTTCAAAATTAAAGGAGTATAGAGCAGTGCTCTTACAATCATTTATGGAACAAATCTACATGCTAAACCATGAACCAGGATTTCTACAGTATTTGAGTTTTGACACCTGAGGTGTCACAGCTGCCAAACCGGTGGCCCGCGGGCCAGATGCATCACACACAGGCCATACCCATCCTTGCTCAAGGCAAAAAATGTCATGATAGGTCACATGACATCACGCCCCGTGATCAAGATTGACACCTGTGAGCTAGCTGAACATGGGTTTGCTTGGTTGCCTGTTTTAATTACTTCATAAGCCCTATCTGGCCACCCTCTCACAAAGCAACTCTGGAACAACTAACAAGGTTTATAATCATCCAAAGAAGATAACTGATATAATAATAAATAAGATGAGATACAGTAAACCATATTGCTGGCATCTTGAATGAACCCAGCGAAAATCTTGTGACTTCTTAAAAGTTCATGGCCCAGTGTAACATGTTTCATTTGATTGGAAAGAGTTTGTTTCCTTGAAAGGAATAGCTTTGCACCTCTAATCCAAGCATCTCATAATGGACTACAACTGTGTAGAGGTTTTTGCACAATGTCAAGACTACGTATGCTGGAAGTTTGTTCCAAGCATCTACTACTCTTTCAGTAAAATAATATTTTCTCACATTGCTTCTGATCTTTCCCCCAACAAACCTCAGATTGTGCCCCCTTGTTCTTGTGTTCACTTTAATAGGAAAGGGAACACAAGAATAAGGGGGCACAATCTGAGGTTAGCTGTGGGAAAGATCAAAAGCAACATGAGAAAATATTTTATTGAAAGAGTAATAGATGCTTGGAACAAACTTCCAGCAGACGTGGTTGATAAATTCACAGTAACTGAATTGAAACATGCCTGGGATAAACACATATCCATCCTAAGATAAAATACAGGAAATAGTATAAGGGCAGACTAGATGGACCATGAGGTCTTTTTCTGCCATCAATCTTCTATGTTTCTATGTTTCTAATGTTGACGTAGCTTCCCTTTGGAAATTTTAATGTAGAAATAAATCTAATAGCATTGGCCAGTTGTGAGGAGAAAGATTGCAAAGAGCAGATGAGAGAAGGCTATCTGCCTGTCCACCAATCACATTTAGTGACTATTACAGTCCTGAAAAACTCTTAAAACTTCATAAGATTAAAAAAAGATAAACAATACGTTAAAATCTACTTTATGGGAAAATGCTATTAGATTTGGGTTTTTTAAAATAAAGGTGAAGGAAACTGGTCTACTTCGCAGATTTATTAGAAGGCTTAAAGTTTTTGAGCTTCATGTAACTTTTTTGGATACATAACTTTTGTGAATGGACAAGGTGTAACCAGCCTCCTTCTAATTAAAATGTAGTTCTCCTCCTTCCATGTTTACAATGACTGCAAGGAGTATATATCTTTCCATTTCCCCCAGCACCACTATTCAGTCAGAAACCTCTTGGATGAGAAGTGAATGTCTTCAAGGAAAATACAAAAAGAATTTTCCAGTTGCCTTTCAGAAAAGGACCTTTGGGACAATCATGAACTGG